>NW_007728481.1:85881-102683 GCF_000696425.1 Galeopterus variegatus
AAAAAAAAGAAATCAACTGTGGGCTGCTGTAGCCGGAAGGGATCTCAAACTTTTTTTCCTGGTGCTGCCTGCCTTTGCCTTCAGGAGCAAAAGGACATGGGAGTGGCTTCTGTTCGGTGCTTCCTATGAGGTACCATTTGCTTTGGCCAGCTTTTCCCCTCAAATTCTCATTTTGAAACATCTCAGCATTGGGTGTTTTTCTCCATTTTTACATATGTGTGATCTGAACTCAAGAGACAGAACATTCCAGAGACAAGATGGCAGGAGCTGCCAAGAGAGAGAAACCGATGTACCTAGAAGCAGATTTTAAAAGCCACTTCTCTTCATTACATCTTTTTCATACCATGTGGTAGGCATATTGATACACCAGGCAATAGCAGCTGTAAAATCAGTGACAGTCCAGAGAATTACCCTGTAACATTTATTTCCAATTCGAAGAGGGTTTTTCAATAATGGGAGGGGGGGGAACCTAAATGTCAGTCAAAAGGGGAATGGATAATTATGATAGAGCTTTATATTGTGTTTGTTATAAATCCATGAATTCTTCTCTTCCAGATAACAAGGTAGAGCTTGCTTCGAGCTCCTATGGCAAGACGACAGTATGCTACCACCCTTGTGCGCACATTCCATGTGAGCACATGGAACCTACCCCTGGACCAGACCCTGTGCACGAGAAAGAAAAAACACATCATCAAGTGCTAGAAACCAGACTCGAAGAAAAAGGTAGGACCTTGAGCAAGCACCATGGTAGAACAACTTAGCAAAATGCTCTCTACTACTGAGCACCATTGGTATTCTTGGGGACAGTGTCACAGATGTGGCAAGAAACTGGATCCTCTGAAAGAGATGACATTGAGGTTCTTGAGAATCAAAGAGAAATGTTATCATGTGCCTCATTTTCTATCTGAGGAAGTGCAATCTGCTGTATTCACTAATAGGCTATATAATAAAAAAATAATAAAATGTATTTTCTTATATTAAAAAAATGGAGATGTAAAATTCCAGCTGATAGGGCCGGCCCATGGCTCACTCGGGAGAGTGCGGTGCTGATAACACCAAGGCCAAGGGTTCGGATCCTACATAGGGATGGCCAGTTAGCTCACTTGAGAGAGCGTGGTGCTGACACCAAGTCAAGGGTTAAGATCCCCTTACCGGTCATCTTTATAAAAAAATTCCAGCTGATACATAGCAAAGCTGACATTTGAAACCCATCTAGATGATTCCAAAGAGCTTGTTTTCCTTATTATGAGGCACTGATTTTGTCTTTGCTCATTATAGGCTGAGACCTGGGAGAGCCCAGCCCAGGACTGCGGATGCAGATGCGGTGGAGGTGTCTCCATGGTACTGAGAACTTTTATAGCATTTGCACAAACTGGACATAAGACAAAAAGGTGTGGTTCCATAGATCTCTGGTCCCTTTCCTCTTAATTACCCCTAAGGGTAATTTAAACTTAATTAAGCCATTGGAGTTTTCAAGTTGGTATCTTCTAATTGTCTTCGTTAACCTTATCAGAGTCAATACCTTGAACTGCAGTTATTATAAAATTGTAATTTCCAGTTGAATATCAACAGTAATAACAACAGTTTCCCACCCCCTTCCAAATGAGATATGGTTTGGATACGGGTAGGAAGTTTGGGTATGGTCTGACCCAGCCCTGTTGTGCTTGTTCTTTTGGATTTTAGGTTTCTGTGCTTGCAGACTATAGGGATTAGGACACGATTAGTCATGCAGTTCTAATTACTAAGAAAGTTTCAGGCTGGAGCCAACTGCCCTCTGCTAGTATAAAAACGTCTGTGAACATGATACTTCAGCCTCTCGCATAGATTCAGTTTGTATATAAACTCAAATCTTCAGATATACTGTGGGATTTCTAGTAGTGTTTGCTTACAAAGTTCAAGTCAGATGGCCAGTAAAATGCTTTTAAATGGAAAATGGTGAACTTGGTCAGTGGAAGGTTAATTTCCTTACCATTCTGCATTTTGTCCCAACTTCTAGCCCAGCATTGGGTTTGTTCTGCCCTATCAAGGACTGACAGCAGGAAGAAGTGCCTGGGTTTGGTGCTTGGAGCAGCCATGGGCAATCCATTTTTTATGTTTGAAGTGCTTCCATAATCAGACACAGCCTCAATTAGGAAAGTTGGTATAGGTTTTTCATTTTCATGTGGTGTTTAGTCAAACACTAAGGGATAAAAATGGAAACCAACAATCCCTAGGGGAATCACAAGTTTTTATTTATACTAGAGGCGACTGGGCATTAAAGACCAGTTGGTTCTTTGAGCTGTTTCTAAATATGGAAGATAGTTTCTGAATCTCTTCTCAGGAGATGTTATGTGCAAATACTGGGGATTGTTGGTCAGCTGAATCTTACCTTTTTCCTCCATAGAGTACAGACAAATATTCTTTCTTCAGTGAAGGGAGTATATATACCAGTAAATGGAACCAGTCTACAGACATGTTAAATAATTAAAAAGAAAAAAGTATTTGAACACCTCTGCCCCATCTTCCAAATGCTCCATGTGTGGCTTCTTTGTGACCCAGCATTTTTTAGCGCTTGGATCAAGCAGAACATATCCACGTGAGAGTCAATTCCAGTCAACCAGAGGGCCATGATGCATCCTAAATCCTAGCATAGGAGAGAGGGTCTGGACTCACTTTCAAATGAAGGAAAGAACTGTATAATCAGATAGAAGTACACATTGCGGTTAGTGCCTGTGACATAGATACTGTGTGAACACCATGAGGGAATCAGAGGATGACTCCACAGATTCTGCAGGAAAGAGCCTCAGTGAGGGGCAAGGATCTGAGGAGAACATTGCAGGAAAAGAGGAGTTTTCCTGGCAGACACAATTGGGGGAAAGGCATTCTCAGCAGGAAAAATAAGCAAACAGTGGAACCATCTGTTCAGAGACTGCTGGGTAATTCTCTGGGGCTGGATGCAGGTGGTGCTGAGGAGAATGGCAGACAATGGACTGGCCAGGTGGGCTGTTCCAGGCCCCTGGTGGATTCCACCCAGTGTGTCCAACTCACTTGCTTGGGCAGCATCCCATGGGCATGAATTGCCAGTGCTTTTGGAGGCAGCTGTTGGAGGATGGTTTAGGAGGGAGTGCTTCCGGACTTGGGTATACCCCGACAAGTTCCCTGAGGAAAAATACAAAGACTTCACAAAATACTTTTTTCCATCCCATGGCTCTGACAAGACTAATTTATTATAAATTTTCTGTTTTAAATAAGTCATCCTAGGCTGTCATTTTGCTGAGTGTTGCCTGTGGCTCAAAAGCCATGAGAGATGTTCATCTTTTTATTCTCTGCAGCAGGGCAATGCACACACTATTCTATTTTTTTCAGTAAACATGATTTATCTGATGCATTAATAAATACTATTTAATCTCATTCAATGCCAATTAAATAGAATTTATATACTATAGTATGATATGTATCTTCAATATAATAAAAATAAATCATATTTTTATGATGCTTATTAATTTAAAAGTTTTAAAATGACCTGGTGGTTAGGAATGCTTTTAGCTGCAAGTAATTAAAAATATACTTCATATTATTTTAAACAAATAAGGATTCATTTTTTTTTTTCTTTTTGTCTTTTTCCGTGTCCGGCAACGGATCGCAACCCTCAGTGTCGNGTTTTAAACAAATAAGGATTCATTTTTTTTTTCCTTTTTGTCTTTTTCCGTGTCCGGCAACGGATCGCAACCCTCAGTGTCGCCCCCGTACCGGACCGGGACCGGCAACGGGATCGCAACCCTCGGTGCCGCTCCCGTGCCTCGCTCAGCCAGTGAGCGGGAACCGGTCTGTATGTGGGATCCGAACCCTCGGTGGGAGCGCCGCCGCACTTCCCAAGCGGCGTACTATAGCAGTGCGCCACCGGGCTGGCCCAAGGATTCATTTTTAATCCAAAACAGGAAGTCTGGGAAATGGCAGTGGCTTGTACTGATGCAGCTGCTCCACAATACCATCCTGAACCCAGAACTTTCTGATCATGTGGGCCAATTGTGCTCATGCTGGTGCCTCATGGATATAATGTGATACTTTGATGAAAGCGTCACTTCTGAAAGGCAGGTAAAAAGGAGGAAAGGGCCAGTCTAGCACCTGTCAGAATCACCTATGCCCTCTGCCCGCAGCTTTCGTTGCCCACTCTTAGCTATGAAGTAGCCGGGGCATGAATATCTGCTTTGCTCCTCCTTAGAGTGGGCAGTGACAAAGGAAAGTGGGAGGGAGTGGTCCACCGGGGAGGGAGCAGTCCATCCGTGAGTGAGCCAATAAACAGTGTCTTCCGAGAAGGGACTATTCTCATTTTTCCTGCCTTATAGATGGNCTTTGATGAAAGCGTCACTTCTGAAAGGCAGGTAAAAAGGAGGAAAGGGCCAGTCTAGCACCTGTCAGAATCACCTATGCCCTCTGCCCGCAGCTTTCGTTGCCCACTCTTAGATATGAAGTAGCCGGGGCATGAATATCTGCTTTGCTCCTCCTTAGAGAGGGCAGTGACAAAGGAAAGTGGGAGGGAGTGGTCCACCGGGGAGGGAGCAGTCCATCCGTGAGTGAGCCAATAAACAGTGTCTTCCGAGAAGGGACTATTCTCATTTTTCCTGCCTTATAGATGGGTAAAATGAGGTAAGAGAATTGTACAAATTCACATAGCTTGTCAGTGATAGAAACAGGACACACACCTGCTTTCTGATACCATATTTCGTGCCTCACAGCTTTTTCTGAAATGCTTGCTCCTAATTAGGATCTTTTGCCTGAAGAATATTTTTGACTTTCCCCTTTGCTGGAGAAGATTAAAAAGTGCTTGTGCTGAGATCATGGGATGAGCTCTCCTAGGGGCGTTAGGAGCAAGACTGGCTACTGCAGGGCCACCTGCTGGTTTGGTAGGACTCTCACCTGTGATGCTCTCAGATATAGATGCTTTTGCATTTCTATATCCACCTATGGCCAGTCTTCACAAGAGCCTTTCTGTATTTCCTTGTATCTCAGAAAACAATGTTTTCCTTTCATGACCTTTCTTATAATTGTCATGTAGTTTATGTTTAATCTTGTGTTTCCCTTTATTAATTGGTGACAAACACTGTGGGTGATCCTTAATGCAGGGAGGACTAATGTTGGAGTTAAGTCCAAGTCACCTACCCCTAGGACAGCTTCCAAATGCTGACTGTGTCAAGGTGCATATACAAACTTATCAAGAGCCTGGGAATTCAGAATGTTGTCCTTGAAGACGATTATGCTCAACACTCAATACTGGAGATGGACTCTTATGATCAATATAACTGAAATAAATTTTGTCAAGTAGTAATAAATGCCAAGAATTATATGTGTATATGTACACATTTTATGGCTGTACCTATTTTATGGGTAGACAAATAAGATCAAATCTTACCAATTTGGTCTCATTGATAAGGCTAATCTCACACACATTAGGGATGTCTCCAGCAATCTACAATTGTTCCCTCTCTCCTCTGAAAGTTGTCATCAGGGCTGCTGGTGGGTGTTAAGGCGTCAGGATACCCTTGTGGGTGGCCCCTGTCTTCTACCACCATCAACTAAGATGCCTTCCAGCCCTGGTTGGCAGTCTCTCTTGTCACTGTTGGTGCCTTATTCATCCCTTATCATCAGGCCTTCACAGGCTCGTGCCATCCCTCCCCAGGTCAGAGCGCCTCAGTTCTGGGGGTTTTTGATAAGCAACTTCTGTGTCTCTGTCAAGGACAAAATGTTTTCCAGATGCTTTTGTATACTACACTAAGGCTACTAGAAGATGGTCAGCTCCCTCTCTTCCCAGACACACACTGCCACCACGACTGTGTTTTCTGTCTCCCACCAAGATGCTGCAGTGGTCCTCTCTAGCATGTTTGCAGTCTCCTTGATTCACAGGTCTTTCTCCTGCCCTAGATCCCTACCCTCTCCCTACTTAACACTATGACTCTCACCATCTCCTCTCTGTGGCTTCTCTTTCCTTCTCTCCTCTTTCTCAAAGCTCTCCCTTCTGTGGCAGTAGGGTTTTAGTTGGGGAGGGGGAAGGCTGTTTGTAGATGAGACTGTTTATAGTTACTTGGGTTTAAAGTAACGTGCAGTCTCTTAGTTTACAGATTTAAAAACACAGTTCTTAAACTTTTAGGAAAGATCTTATTTTACGTATAAATGTAGTGGATTTTGTGTTGACTTAAAAATTCTCACCTTTGATTATTCTTGTTTACTATTCAATGACAGATTGAACTCTCCTAAAAATTTAACTCCATGTATAAGCATATTTACTTCTTTAACTTTTTAAAGTTGAAATGACACACTTGATGTTTCTGATCAGTTGACTTAAAAATTCTCACCTTTGATTATTCTTGTTTACTATTCAATGACAGATTGAACTCCCCTAAAAATTTAACTCCATGTATAAGCATACTTACTTCTTTAACTTTTTAAAGTTGAAATGACACACTTGATGTTTCTGATCATCTCACTCCACATTCTGAATATGGAAACCTTAACAATCTAACAAATGGACGATCCCTAGGTTGCAATGCTACCTACCAACCTGATACACACGAGCTTACAATTATAAAAAATAAATGGACTAAGCACTTAAACACTGTTTATAAACTATTGCATTCAGTCACATTTTAAAAGTATCATTTTGTGATGTTAGTTTCTATTTAAACTTTCAAACTATAACCATGAATTTAAATAACAGATTTGCTATTATATCAGAGTTTCAGCCACCTTCAGTGGCAGATGGACCCCACCCATCTTATGATCCTATGTTATTTCAAAACTATTTTAGAAATATTCAAAATATTTTTGCTTTGTGGAAACTACCAGATGTTATAAGGTCATCTTAGACTTTTTCCTGCTCCAATCTGTGGAAACAGTAATGTCTCAAGGAGCCCTTATTCTGTTTAGCGGAGACTAGTATCAGAGGCCAACACTGGAATAGTTGGGATTTATGTCAGGTTTTTCTTCACATGAACCTAATGGGGGGATATGTATGTGGTTTCACTGGAGACCAGGATGAAACCCCAGCCAGATTTTAGGGACACATAAGGAAAATACATGTTTTTCAAATATCATGAGCTTTTACTGATATATCCAACTTAAATCAAATTTTACTAAATCTGTTTTTTTGTTTTGATTCAAAATAGTTTCCTTAAAATTTGCATTTTGAAAATGTTAACACCTCACCAAAGCACTAATCGTATCCCATGATCTTTCACCTATCACACATACATGTTCACAATGTGTTTATGTATCCTTCAGTTTCAGTTTTGGCATCAGTATTTTTGAGTACTTAAAAGAAAATTAAAAGCAATTACAAAAATTAAAACCATGAACATATTAGTCTTTTGAGCTTTTCTGTAAATATCCTGATTATTCTATTAGTTAAAATATGACCATTTTGCATTTTGAGGACAGCATAACCTTGCTAAAGAAATTGACAAGGACAATACAAGCAAAATGCCAAAAATGTGGAAAAAAAAAATTAGCAAAGCAAATACACACAAAGAGCAAAACATTCTAACCAAATTGAAATGCTAGGAATTGAAGGTTGAATTAACATTCAAAAATTAATCAATATAATCGTGTACTAAGAGACAAAAAGAAAAAATAATCATCTTAAAAGAGGAAGAAAAGTCATTTGATAGTAATCAATAACCATTATGTGTTAAGAATAAAAAATTGTAGCAAACTAAGAATTAAGAAAAAATCCACAAAACTATTTAACCTGAAAAGATTATCCACAAAAATTCTATAGCAAATGTCATACTTAAAGGTATAATGTCTTTCCCCAGGATTAGGAAACCAAAAATGATACCTAAAATGATCTCTTCCATAAAACATTGTGTTGGGGGCTGTCACCCAGACAATAAAGCACATCTTGCATGAGAATAGATAACATCAAAGACTTTTCAGGGTGGTTATGCCACACCACACCCCCTCAAACATTCTAATAAAGTTCTCATTGTGCCAAGTCCTTGACAACATTTAGATTTGTCATTCTTTAGATTTAGCCATTCTCATGGGTGTAGCTGTATCTAATCAAGATTTTAATATGTGTATTTCTTACTGACTAATGAGTTTCAGTACAGGTTGGTAAGTTTATTTTTTATCTGAACATCTTCATTTGACATGTCGGTGTAGATCTCTTGCCATTTTTCTATTACATGCTTTTATTATTGATTCATAAGAGTTTATTTTATATTTTAGACACTGTTGTTTTTACTGGTTATATGTTTTAACAAGACATTCTCCCACTCTGTGGCTTGCTTTTTTATTCATTTTATGGTGGTGCCCTTTGATGATCAGAAGTTCTTAATTTAATGTGGTCAAATTTATTGCTCCTTCCCTATGTATTGCTCTTTGTGCCCTGTTTAAAATGTTTTCACTTCACCAAGGTCATGAAAATAGTTCCCTCAGTTTTCTGAAAGTTTGAATACTCTGCCCTTTATGTTTATATCTACAATTCTTCTGGAATGTCTTTTTATGGATATCATGTTAGTTTTTTTTTTCCATGTAGATATTCAGTTGACTCACCATCATGCTCCACTTTATTCTTGGGTCTTTGCTTTCTTGTCTTAAAGAATAAAACAACTTTGGTAGGATATATAGGTTTTATTTGCATTGTCATTGCATTGGGTATTGACCTTTTAGACATTTCTAAGGCTTTTGCACTGACATCTGTTTTTAGGCATGCGTTGATTAACTGAGAGTCCTTGTGGCAATCTCCTAGGTGTGAAAGAGTTTGAGAAGGCTGAGTATTTGCAAAAAGGAGGATGCTTAGCTTGTGAATTGATGCTGTCTTGAGCACCATGAAGCCTATAAGTGTAGTTAACATGGACAGAAAAGAGGAGACAGTAAGAGCTGGGATGAGTAATTCAAAGGGCACTTCATGAAACTAAGCTTTATCTATTTTTTCTGTCTTAATCAAACCTTTTGATTTTAATATTGTCCTATAAGTGTAGTTAACATGGACAGAAAAGAGGAGACAGTAAGAGCTGGGATGAGTAATTCGAAGGGCACTTCATGAAACTAAGCTTTATCTATTTTTTCTGTCTTAATCAAACCTTTTGATTTTAATATTGCTTCAGGATAACTAGAATGTACCTTAGACTTCACTAGACAAACAGCTGTTTTTATGCAGCTAGGCTTCATTTTCCATTATACACACTTCCAACAAATACTCTTAAAATTATTCTCTAGGATGTTGCCTGGTTATTGTTGTGATATTGGGAAATGCCTGTGGTTGTGTAGGGGGAGCTCATCTCCCATGTTGCACCCACATTTTACTTCATGAAGGGGAAGTCAGGATCCCTCAGAATAAGAGCACATACCCACGATTGCATGGCCTTTCTCTCATGCTGCAAAGTAAGGAGAAAAAAGAGTCATGCTCTTCATAAAATTGTAGCTGTTGTTCTGTTTTGCTTAGTCTATACGTAAATGCGTGAATGACTTACTACAGAGTCTTTCTCATTCTGTTTTAATGTATTTTTACTTGGTCTTTTAAGTAATAACTCACTTTAGGATGTCAAATCTCTTTAAAAGGCTGTATGTATGTTGGTAACAGCTTAAGAAAAGGAGAGAGAGGAAAAGGTAGGCCTGGAAGTTTTTGAGCTAGAGCCTAGCAAATTCCTGATATCCAGCTAACTGATATTCCTGTGCACAGGCCCACTCACTCCAAACATCCCCTTCCCAACCATTTCCTGCAAACTGAATTTTAGAACTTCTCAGAGCATTGTTTCTATTTACCCATGTAGGGTCCATTCAACCAAGTAGAATAAGGTGCTAGAATAAAGTGACTGACTATTCTAAAAGTTATGATTCAAAAGTCCATTTTAAGCAAAGTCATCATCTTTTGAACTTGTAGATAGTTCTCTTAATGGAAAGTCTTTGGAGACCCAAATAAAACAGAGGATTTGTTCTCTTGCTTTACGGCCAGTAGTGGCACATCACAGCTTCAAAAAAACAACAAATATTTAAAAAAAAATCCACCCAAATAAACTTCCCTAAACAAGTAAAGACACCTATTGCCAGACACACTAAACAGCATTACAGATCTTGAAGTAGGTTCTTCTGGGACACTGAAGAGTGAGTTATACTGTATGTCTGAAAGAAACTTTTGGAAACCCACTGTGGAGGGCAGAGTTCCAGCCGTGAAGGCAGCTGCCAAGAGCCCACGTGTGTCTCCACCCCATCCCTAGCCCGCAGGGACCTGCCTCCTCACTGTTCCTGCCTGTCTTATGGGTAATTCTGTGGTCTCCTCCACAATCAAAGTTCTTTCTCTCATAGCTTGTACCCTATTTTAGCTGCTGTGGAGCAATTTAGCCTTTCTTAGTTTCTTGAGTAAGCCAACCTGCACAGTGACATTAAGGCTGGACAGCTGAACAAACAGCAAAGAAAAGGATCGTATAGACAGGAGGGGAGGAGTAGAAATCAATGCCTAGACTTTAATTTTATTTTCATTTCGTTGCATTGCATGGCATTTCATCATATTGACTGATTGCAACACTAGCTGTTATGTGTCAAACTATACTGATATTCTGCTAAATTCAAAGAGCTGTTGAATAGCCCTCTCAATAGAATCAAGGGAATTTTGCCTTCCAAGGAACAATCACAGTGCCACTGAAAAAGTACTTAATTTTGATATTAAGTTTGCAGTAGACACTTTCTTCTTACTCACTACGAATTCCTTTTAATCTTAGTCTCGCTTATTTTTCTTTTTCCTAAAACTCATCACTTTCACTTAAGGCACACAATTCGAGTTTTCTGTTTTTTTTTAAAAAATGTGTATTCAATTTTCTAACATGTATTGAGTTACGTTCTTTCTCAAGCTTAATTTGATTCTTGTAAAATTGTTAGATGGTGCCCTTATGTCATTATTCCAGACCTTTGTAAACAGGTAAGAGTTGGAGATACTAAATCAGTCTTTTGTGTTCCAATTTTCTCTGTGATGAAGGAAAAAAAAAAAAAGAGCTTTGGAGTCAGACAGACCTGTGGTAGACTCTTGGGCATAAGCATCCTTGCTATCTGACATGGGGTGCTACTTAAATTGTCCAGGCTTCAGTTTCCTTCTCTATGAAATGGAGACATGATGTCCATTTTGACTAGTGCTGCTGAGAGGATGAAATAATTTAATGTTCATCAAAGGACATAGCTGACTACACAACCCAGTCACCTTTGAATGCATGTTTGTTGAATGAATGAATGAGTGCATGAATAAATATAGAAGAAAAAATTAAAATTTTTATTGCTACTTAAAAAAAATCTCCATGCATTTTTGGTACTTTTAGCCTTTATATATCTTGGACATGAAAAGGGTTGCATGGACTTTATGAGCTTCCAACTCTGGTCAATGGCAAAGCCCTCCTATCCCCAAAGCTACTGATGTGGGTTGATTATGGCTCAGTGCTCAGCTTGTACAGCCCTCATTGAAATTGTGAGACAGATTACGTTTCAGAATTCTGAAATTGTCAGAACTTTATAGGTTTACATAATATATACATATTATGTGGAATTAAAAAAAAAACCTACAAATACCCTCTCTTTAGTTCAGTTGAAATTTTGCAACCAAATGAATTTGTCATTTCAGGTCTAAATATTGAATGAATTATGGAAATCTTTTGTTTTTGAAAACTTCTGGATTCCAGAATTATGAATAAGGGAATGTAGAAGTGTAACGTGATTAATTTTTTAATTGGGATAACTATAGATTTCCATACAGTTGAAAGAATCAATACAGAGAGATGTATTGTACAACATGGTGACTATAGTTAATAATATATTGTGAAGTAATGTATATATTAATTAGCTAAACTTAGTCATTCCCCATGTATATATACTTCAAAATATTGTGTTGTACATGGTGAATGCATACAATTTTATCTGTCAATTTAAAAGAAATAAAAATTTAAAATTTTAAAAATTAAAAATTTACAAAGGAATTAATACAGAGAGATTTGTTGTACTCATTGTCCTATTTCCTCCAATGGTAGCATTTTGCAAAACTATAGTTTAGTATCACAGCCAGGATGTTGACATGGAGACAATCTACCAATCTTACTAAGATTTCCCCAGTTTTACTTACACCCATTCTGTGTGTGAATTCTATATATTTTATTACATGTAGGTTCATGTATTCACCACAATAGTCAAAATCCGAACAGTTCCAGCACCAAGATGATCCCCCATGTTACCCTGTTATAACAGCACCCGCTTCTCTCCTTCCTTTCTGCTCACCCCCTGTCCTGGCAACTAACAACCTGTTCTCTGTTTCTAAAAGTTTGTCAATTCGAAAATATTATATGTATGTATGTAGCCCTTTGATTAAATTTCCATTTCCACATATTCATTGTTAGTAGAAAGAGATGTGATTGCTGGTCCTGTATACTGTGACCTTGCTGAACTCACTGATTAGTACTGGGAGGTTTTTGTTGGGTTTTTAAATCTTTGTTTTTATTCGTGTCTTTTTCTTTTTTGTGAATTTTTTTAGGATTTCTATGTGGGCAATCATTTCATCTTTTTTTTTTTTCTTGTTACCACCGTGCCAATCGCTGCCCTTTAATCCTTGCTGAACTCACTGATTAGTACTGGGAGGTTTTTGTTGGGTTTTTAAATCTTTGTTTTTGTTCGTGTCTTTTTCTTTTTTGTGAATTTTTTAGGATTTCTATATGGGCAATCATTTCATCTTTTTTTTTTCTTGTTACCACCGTGCCAATCGCTGCCCTTTAATTGGGATTTAGATCATTTGCATTTAAGGTAATTATTGATGTTAGTGCTTCAGTCTGCCATTTTATTATCTGTTTTCTAGTTGTTTCTTCTGGTTTTCATGTCTTGGCACAGATTCATTTGGGTTTGTTCTGTTTGGGTTCTGTTCAGCTTCTTGGTTGTGTAGGTTTGTGATTTTACCAAATTTGGGAAGTTTTCCTCAATACATGCTTTGTCGGCCTCAGTCTCTTGCTCCTTTTCTTCTTTGACTGCTGTTCTATAAATATTGGATCTTATGCTATTTTTCCAAAGGTCTCTGAAAAAAAATGAAATGATGATTTTTTAAAAATTCACACCATGAACTTCGTAGTACAGATGATAGAGGAAAGGATCAGTGAACTCAAACATAGAACAATAGAAAAAAAATCATATTGCATTTTTTGCTTCTATACCTCCCATTTGGTTCTTTTTAAAAATAACTTTTATTTATTTGTTGAGTTTTTCTATCTTTTCATTTGCTTCAAGAGAACTCATGATTGATAATGGCAGCATTTTCATGATGCTCTTTTAAAATCCTTGTCAGATAATCCCAATAGCTGGTTCATTTCAGTTCTGGTGTCATCTGATTATTTTTCCCATTTCAGTTGTGATTTTCTTGCTATGGCAGGTAATTTTCAATTATATCCTGATCATTTTATCTGTTATGTTAGAAGATTGTAGGTTCTACTTAATTTTTATTTTTTAAAATTTCAGCCGGAAGTCGTCCTGTTTAGGTTCAGCACATGGGTCATGACCCACTTTTGTGTATTTCTACTGCAGCTGAATTTTCAGAGTCTTTTCAGGGTTATTTTGGTCTGCTTGGTTTATCTGGCATTGTTGGGCCCGAGAGGGTGGAAGGGGCTTTTCCAGGCTGGCCTGGGCCCCTGTGTGTCTCTCTGTGGGGGAGTAGTGTAGTGGGATCCTCCAACCTTGGCCCCTTAAGCACTTCAGTGTCTTTGAATGGGGAAGGAGAGCCTCAGGCTACATGGGCAAAGAGACTTCCCTGACTGCCACTTTCTGTGGCAAAGTATTTTTCTTGAGTTCCACCTGCCCATCCCTGGAAAGACAAGGAAAATCTCAGCCTGCAAGGATGAAAGAGGCTTTCTGAACCAGGGCGCTTCATGTGACTGGGGCCTTTTCCCACCTGTGTCTTGGGCAGGAGAGTCTTGGCCTTAGGGGAATGAAGCAGCCTCTTAGACTGGACCATTTATTGTGGTTGTCTCTTGGGCTGTTTCTGCCTATCGTGTTGGTGTCTCTGGGCAGGAAAGGAGGGTCTTGGCCCAGAGAAACAAGGAATCTTCCCAGACCAGGTTGTCTGCTGTGGTTGGGTCTCTCCCACTCATTCTGCAACTCTCTTCTGTATCTCTTGAAGGTAAAGTGGAGTCCTGGGCCCAGCAGAAAAGGAGGGGTCTCCTCTGACCACATATTTTGGCCAGAGCTCCCAATTGATTACCTTGTTGGTGCTGTTGGGCTAGCAGGATGATGTCAGAGGGGCTCCTGTTCCATCTGGAAGAGGGCTGAGCCTACCTTGGCTGCCTCCTGTCTCTAGCAGCTCTGGAAATAGCAGCTCTGGGTCAATTTCTTCTGTCATTATGTTGAGCCTTCAGTGTTGAAGACTCAGACCAGTTTGTCTCTTCTTACCTCCTCTCAGAGCTCTCCTTTTGGTTGCTTCTTGCATTATTTCCAGGGTTTACAGTTTGCTTAGTGGAAAGAAGCAGGGCCTAACAGATCCACACCATCTTGTCCTGAATAGAAACTCCAGACTCTAACTTTATTTTAATAATGAAAAAGAGTTGAAAAATTCTTCTGTATGAAGTGTTCTTGATTTCTCAATCAAATAACCAGGATTCCAGAAGCAGGGCCTAACAGATCCACACCATCTTGTCCTGAATAGAAACTCCAGACTCTAACTTGATTTTAATAATGAAAAAGAGTTGAAAAATTCTTCTGTATGAAGTGTTCTTGATTTCTCAATCAAATAACCAGGATTCCGGTTATTTGGCATTGATCCATATGAAAAAATATTACAAAAATATATACTTAATTACATATGTAATGCGTTACATTTATCATAAGGAATAAAATTACCTGAAATTAAAAACATTTCAGCAATGCTGGTCACATATCTATCTATCTTTCAAATATATTAAGTGCATATTGGAAAATTTGGAAAACTGCTTTTAGAAGCTTAATTTATATTGGTACCATAGCAATATTGAGGTTAAAAGAATTAAACTTGGCAAAAGATATGCTCAATTCCAGTGGTTGTGGGCATTTAAAATGTACAGATTTTCCACAGTTTGGATGAAGAATTTTTCCTTTGCATATCGTGCAATTTTGAACAATAGCAAAGTGAAGTGGAAAGTTTTTGTATTCTATATAGTTTTGCATTTTTAGGGAAAGAATATTACTTTACTTTATGTCAATTCTCATGATTTTATCCATGGTTTTGGCCAAAAATAATCTAGCATTGTGACAGGTGCTCAGAATTTGGCTAGAAATGCATTTTTTTCTTTATTACCACTGCTCTCCTTAAGCTCTTGGTTTTTCTAATGCCATGCTTGGCAATTTCTAGTAGGACAATTTGTGTTTGAAGTTCACATAGCTGTTCACTTCAATGAGCCTCAGGACAATCTGATGGCAGGCGAACTTATGGAAAATGTGCTCTGAAGTAAAATTGGACTTTTAAAAGACATAGAAAAATAGAAAAGGCATTGGCTTAGATCTAGTTAGACTTGGACTCAAAATTTGAATTGTATGATCTTGAAGATGTTGTTTTACCTTCTCAGTCTCTTCCTCGTTGCTCTGACTGCTCATATTCCACATGTCCGGGAGGGTGGTTCTGCTGTAGCTAGTACAAGGTAAGACAAGGAAATAAAAGGAAAAAGATTGTAAAAAAAAGTAAAGCTGTAATTATTCTCAGCCTACCTGTTTATAATAATAAAAAACCCTCAACATTACAGATAAACTGTAGGTAAGAGAATTTTGCAAGGCTACTTGGCCCAATATGTTCATGTAAAAATCAATTGTATTTGATATGTCAGCAGCAAACAAAAAGAAAATAAATTTTTTTGAAAATATTTAATTTTGCATCAAAAAATCAAGTACCTAAGATAGCCAAAGCAACGCTGAGCAAAAAAAATAAAGCTGGAGGTATTACTCTACCTGACTTTAAACTATACTACAAAGCTATAATAACCAAAACAGCATGGTACTGGTATAAAAACAGAGACATTGATCAATGGAATAGAATAGAGCACCCAGAAATCAACCCACGTACTTACTGCCATTTGATCTTCGACAAAGGCATCAAGTCTATTCACTGGGGTCGGGACTCCCTCTTCAGCAAAGGGTGCTGGGATAACTGGTTATCCATTTGCAGGAGATTGAAACTAGACCCATATCTCTCACCTTGTACTAAAATCAACTCAAAATGGATTAAGGATTTAAATATACACCCCGAAACAGTAAAACTTATTAAAGAAAACATAGGAGAAACGTTTCAGCAAATAGGGCTGGGCACAGACTTCATGAATATGACCCCAAAAGCACGGGCAACCAAAGGAAAAATAAACAAATGGGACTATATCAAACTAAAAAGCTTCTGCACAGCAAAAGAAACAATTAACAGAGCTAAAAGACAGCCAACAGAGTGGGAGAAAATATTTGCAAAATACACATCTGACAAAGGACTAATATCCAGAAATATTTTTAAAAGACCAAAATAGATGAAGGGATGTACTATGTTTATAGAATGGGAGACTATTTTAAAGAAGTCCGTTCTCTCAAAATTATAGATTCAATGCAGTGTCAATCAAAATCTAGACAAATTTTATTTTAGTTGTGTGCACACGAGTGCAAATTGACACACTACTTCTAAAATTTTTGTGGACATGCAAAGGAACAATTCTGTCTTCCACTTTACAACAGGCAATAGTTTTACTAAAGATATAACAACTATACTTTCATGAAGTTGTTACAACAAGCAAACGGAAAGGACATTCTTGGGGGGGAGGGGAGAGAGGGAGGAGGGCGGGAGGAGTCGGTGATGGGCCATAATAATCATA
>NW_007728481.1:103683-113672 GCF_000696425.1 Galeopterus variegatus
AAATAAATAAATAAATAAATAAATAAATATCTTCTGGCTACAAACCTCTATTTTCTCAGCCCCCTACAACAGTTTTCTCACTGCTCACTTTCTGATTCTCAAACAAAACTTATGTATGTAAGATTTTGTTATGGTAGCACTCCACGTCCAAGTCCCTGATTCTGCTGGTCTGGGGCTTGCTCACGCATCTGTGGGTCAGATGTGAGTGGTCAGGCTCCATGGGGTTTACTTGCCAGTTGTTCATCCTCTCCCAGGATCAGCCAGGGTGTGATGTTCTACATGGCCATGGTACAAGTGAGAGAGTGAAAGCCTGATCACACGAGCCCATTCTAAGCCCCTAGTCTAGCAGCGCCTGCATTTCATTGTCCAGAGCAAGTCACTTGGCCAAATCCAAAGTCAGGTAAGAAAGGGGAAATTATTCTCTGCCCATGCAGTAAGAATAAATATTTCTGAAAATAATCTAATCTATCAAAATGTGCAATGAATGTGTTTTTTAAAATATAGAGTTTATTTTTTAGAGCAGTTTTGATGGCAGGAAGTTAAGTTCCTACAAGAACTTCATCATGAATAGAACTATAAACATTCCAGATAGTTACTATAGTTTGATAATGTCTGGATTTATTGTTATCATCTGTGCCCCTTCCAGGTTTTATAGTTTCATTTAAAAATAAATTTTAGATTTTAGAACAGTTTTAGATTCACAGAAAAATCACAGAGGCAGCACACAAGTTTCCACGTTGCCTGCATCCAGTCTCCCTGTTATTAACACCTTACATTAACATGGTGCATTTGTCACAATTAATAAACCAATATTAACGTATTATTGTTTACTCAACTCCATATTTTATTCGGATTTCCTTAGTTTTAATGTCCTTTTTCTGTTCTAGAATCCTATCCAGCAGTCCACATTATATTTAGTTATCACCTTAGGCTTCTACTGGCTGTGACAGTTTCTCAGAATTTCCTCATTTTTGATGATTTTGACAATTTTGAGGATCAGTGGTCAAGTATTTGGCAAAATTCCCCTCAGTTGGTATTTGTCTGATATTTTCCTCATGATTACACTAGGATTACGGGTTTTTGGGAGGATTATCTCAGATATGAAGTGTCATTTCATCTCATCATATTAGGGGTACATAGGTTTTTCCAATGTAAATTCATTCTTTTTTCTCTCTTTCCATAATTTAATTTTCAGAAGTAAGTTACTGTGCACAGTGGGGGTTTTTTGTTCAATTCTGGTATGCATGGATATCAAATTCTAGGTTGGGTTTTTACTTTCAATGTTTTGAATGTTTCACTCCATTGTTCTCTGGCTTGCATAGATTTTGACAGAAAGTCTGCTGTGTTTCTATCTTGTCCTTGTACTGCAGGGTATTTCTTTTCTGACTTCTTTCATGATTTTCTCTTAGTCTATTTTCTGTATTTTGAGTATGAGATTTAGGGGTGAAAGTTTTTTTTTGGTATTTTATCTGTTTGATGCTTTCTGAGTTATCTGAATCTGTGGTTTGATGTTGGTCATTAATTTTGGAAAATTCTTGGTCATTATAATGTCAAATATTTTTTCTCCTTCTGGTATTCTAATTATGCCTATTTTACACATTTTGAAATTATCCCATACTTCTTGGGTGTTTGTTTCTGTTTTTTAAAAAATTTTATTAGTTTTTAAGTTTTAATTTCATTCTGGTAAGTTTCTATGCATTTTGATGTATCTTCAAAATCACTGACTTTTTCCTCTGCCATATCTAACCGACTGACAAGGCCATCAAAGACATTTTTATTAATGTTATTTAAAAACTATTTAAAATTTTTTCTTTTGATAATTTCTTAGAGTTCCCACCTCTCTGCTCCCACCTGTTCTTACATGTTGTCTACTTTTTCCATTAGTGCCCCTGACATATCTGGGTCTGATTCTGATATTTGCCTTTTCTCTCCAGGCTGAGTTTTTCCTTGCCTTTTGGCATGTCTTGTACTTTTTTCGTTGTACATTGGACGTGTATTGAGTAGTAGGAACTGAAATATACAGGCTGTTAGTGCGAGAATTTGTGCTAATCTGCCATGGTCTTGGGCTGTATTTAACATTTCTTTTAGCTGTAGATGCCAGAGGCTTCAAATTATTCCTCTGTCCTTATCTTTGTCCCCTCTCTTGACTTTGGGATCTCCTGAATACTCTTCCTCAGAGCGAGTCTGCATCTTTCAGCTCTGTAAGCTATAGTCCACTGTTATTGTACTGGGGCCCTGTTGGTGTGGTGAGAAGGAGTTGGGAAGCCTTATATTCTGTAAACTTTTGACTAAGTCACAGTCTTTCAGTGTGTCCATGTCCCTTGCCTGTGACCTTCACGATCTTTTTTTGTTCTCTTAGTTGGTGTGGTGAGAAGGAGTTGGGAAGCCTTATATTCTGTAAACTTTTGACTAAGTCTCAGTCTTTCAGTGTGTCCATGTCCCTTGCCTGTGACCTTCACGATCTTTTTTTGTTCTCTTAAGTGAGACAAGAAGGCTGGAGGGGCTGGATTGGAAGGAATGCTCCTCCTCCACTTGGGATAATGCTCTGGTAAAGTTTTTTACCTTGGAGTGTAGGCTGTTGTTATGGAGAACACTCTGGAATTATTTCACAAGGATTTTCTTTCTTTCCTATCAGAGCCGTCAGGAGATTTTTCTTGGTTCTTCACCATGAGAACTTCGTGGGGTACTTGGAGTTAAACCCCCCAAAAGTTTGGGGGAGCCCTCAGGTTGCAGCTTCTGGAAGTTCAATCACTCTCACACTAGTCCACACTCAGGTCCTGCAGTTTGTTAAATTTGCTATTGAAATATTCCTTCCAGTTTATGGTTCCAGTGACTTTAGCTCCAGACCTCAGGTATGAGTTTCTGCTTTTCTGTTTCTCCAGATTACGGAGTGGCAGTTTTCCCTGCAAACTTGTCTTTCGAATGGGTCCAAGAAAAGTCATTGATGTTTAATTTGTTCTCTTTTTTCTTTTTGTTAGGATGAAGGTGGTGAAGCCCGACCCCTTTATATGCAGGGACTGAAACTGGAAGTCTTCTTCAGTTTTATTAAAAAAGTATTTACATCACCAATTCCTCTGGAATTTACATTGACAGAAAAAGGAAGGGAAGATTTTTTTTTTCCCTGAAAATTAAGAACATTTCAGGAGGACAGATTAATAAGAAACAGGATCCTATGACCAATTTCTTTGATACAACCCAAGAGGGCATGTTCTTCAGATTCTGCAGGCACAAAAGAGAGAATGTGAGTTGGAATTAATGTGCCTGAAATGCTTCCTATATATTTTTTGCTATATCAGGTCATTCATTACAAACGTTTACTCTAGTTTCTAAAATTTCTCACTAAAACTTGTTTCACTTCTAAATTTGTAATGTAAAATTCAGGAAATTCAAATAATTTGGAATATATTTATAAAAATATTCAACAAAATCAATCAGAAAATGAAGATTTTTGTGTCCTGATCCTTAAATAATTAAATATCCTCAAAATTTTCCAAAACAAACAAATAAACAAAGACATCATGTTTGGGTAAAAACTAGAGATGGAAAATTTTAACCAAAGGAGAATTATTCATAAAATTCAAGTGTCCACAAATTAAAGCTTATAGTGGAAACTGTTTCACAATTTTAATTATATTGGTTGTTCTCCTCGATGTTTATAATGGGTTACAATACCTAAACTCGATGACAAAAGCCAAGAACAAAATGTCAGGCCTGAAACCACATAAAGGCTCTTAATACTTTTTCTAATTCCTGCTCCCCTTCAGGCATATGTTGTGAAATGTGGAAGTCTTCTGCAAGCAACTGGCACACCCATGTCCCAGAGTTCCCAGTGAGTTATACAGAAGTTTCAAGAGTTAAAGAGTTTTTACTCTTTGGTAACTAAAATAATGAAAACCACAATTTTTCTTCAAAAAAATTGGATATAAAAATGCCTTTTATTTTGGAGTGCATTAGTGCCTTAGTCACAGATTGGATATACTTGTGTCTGTGTTTGCAGTAAGGTCTATAAATCAAGAGATAAATATTGGTCTGAAGGAGAAATGTACGTGCAATGGTAGATTCTGTGCTTTTCTCAACTTCTGTCATTCCCAAACTTTCCCCAGCTCCAATTCAGATAGATGCGTGAGCCCAGAAGTCACTTTTCAAGCTCTGGTCTGAAAGCACATTTGGTTTGCAAATGGAAAGATCTATTGGATTAATAATTCATGGCCATTTATCAAATATCTATTATTTGCCAGACGACAATCTAGCTTGCTTTCCATCTTTGTCATTACTATAATTCAAGGGGATAAATATTTTCCTTCCACTATTAAAGACTGTTATTAACTGGTGAACTTTTATGGACTGCTCTTAACTGATTGAACGTCTCTTCTGGAGATGCCTGGGAAAAACAAATGAAAGGGCTGTAAAAGGGAAAGGACCATGTCCAAAGGACAGCGGCTCTCCAGGATGTCATCATGGAAAGGAGCTGTGACCCTGCCTTAGCAGGCTGGGGTAGGTTTAATCAACAACTCAACATGTAGTCAAGACAGCCTTGTGATCATGCCAGAACCCTCTTTTTGGTTGCCATGGCACTATCATTTCTGAGGCAACTTTAATAAAATCAAGATTGAACTGGCTTACAGAAGTTTTAGATATTTTATTGTTGCTGTGATATTTGGCTGGAGTCTGTGGAACTAAGGCATGGCCATCTCTACTTCAACTCCAAAGTAGAGTTCTGGATGAGAAAGAAAGTCCCTTCCCCTAGTGCAAGAAATAATTTGCCTTCCATCCCCACCTCCCAATACCCACAAATCCACATGAAATGGCTGGGTTGAGAGTAATGTTCCTGGGAGACATAGGAAAAATTGGCCTGCTTTTCCAAAATTCATGAAGGCTACATGATTATTCTGAGAGATCATCTCCTCCTACCTCCTCCTGGAAGTGTTTAACATGTTTTTATCTAGTCTGTGTCTGCAAGCATGAAGAATACTGTCTTTATCCACCATCTTGACTGTAACACCATTGCTTGGTGGCCTCCACCTCACAGCCAGCATGAATAGATGGGACAATGTAAAAATTTTATATAAGCATGTCAATTCTGTAAACATGACAGCTGTAATATTTTATTATTTTGGTGGTTTTACTTTTACCACCATTGTTTAAAACAGGGGTTACATTACTCATTCCAGGATTGTAAATGAAGCTGCCCTCAACACATGAAAAGAGATAACCTGGACCAGATGAAATTAAAGCACACACACAAAAAAATCAAATCAAAATAAGAATAATGAAATCATGCACACTATATAGGGTGAATGTATTTGCTTAAGTGATTCTAAAACTTGGCTTCAAGATTTATGGTAATAAAAAAAAAGGCATGACCACCTACATTTTTAATTATCTGAAATACAGAAGCATGTGAACTCCTCAAAGGAGACAAATATATCTTTTTATTTTCTAAATAAAATTTCTAAAAAAATTATTAAATGATTTTTTTTATACTGGACTGTGCTTAAGCTATGAGATAAAGTAAAAAGAACTTGAGTAAATGGAGCTTCTGAAGTGGAATTTTTGGTCATTGGGTTTACTGGAGGATAAAGTTTGAACAACCATTTGTGTAAAATCTTCCCCAGCCATGAAAGAAAGATGGGGTGAAATTGAAAGGACGCTGCACTAGAAATCAGAACCCTGGGCCTGAATTCTAGTTCCATAAGGAACTTGACATGTGAGCTTAATTAAATCACCGTCTCTGTCTCTTCAGTTTTCTATGTGTGCTGCAACATAAGCTTCACAATGGGTTTTGTTCACTTCTGCATCTCTAGCACCTAGAAAGGTGCCCGTCACATAGTAAATGCACAATAAATATTTGTTAACATATTTGTTGAAGGACTGGGTAAAATAGCACTAGATTTACAATGTATAAATGTTTGCTGAACATAAAATACCTTACAAATATGGAGTGATGGGTAAACACTGTTGTCTAATTTGCATGTGTCTTAGCCTGCTAGGGCTGCCCTACAGAATACCAGAGACCAAGTGACTTTAACAACAGAAATTTATTTTCTCACAGTTCTGGAGGTTGGGAAGTCCAAGTTCAAGGTTCTTGAAGAGTTTTATTTATGGGGAAGGTTCTTTTCCTGGCGTTAAGGAAGAACTTTCTGGTGTCTTTTATAAGGACACAAATCCTAATATAACAGGGCTCCACCTTTAAGACCTCATTTAACCTTAATTACTTCTTTATAGGCCTTATCACCAAACACAGTCATTGTGGGAGTTAGGACTTAACTATATGAATTTGGGTAGGGAGGAACACAATTCAGTTCAAAGCACCAGGTAACAGCAAAGAGAACTGATTTGCTGACATCCTGGTAGCTCAGCAAATGGAAAAACAAGCAGTCCAGCAGCCCAATTTCATTTCTAAAATGAGTCAAGATAAAGAATAATATGTACAATAAAAATAGAATTGTAATGGGATCACGGAATGTATTAAGAAACTGAATTTTAATTATGAAACCGAAAATACAGATTCTTAGCCAAAACTCTTTTTAACCCAGGTTATATACTATGTAATTAGAATAGAGATACAATAATCTCACAGTAATAACACTTACAGAAGTGAGAATATATAATTCTAGCTTTATTTTTCATTGCTCAATATTAACATTCTTCAATGGTTAGCAAATTTTGAGATTTAGAAAATGTTCTGAAAATTAAATGAGGCTGTAAAGTCAAAACAGAAAAAGTTACCAATGCCAACTCAAAATATTTGAAAGTTATAAAAAATGTTAGAAAAGATGAAAAATGATCCTGATTTTTTTTTGCCAATTAGTATAATTTGCTCGGAGTTATTTCAAGTCATATGACCTATCAAAATCCTCAGTCAATTCTATTACTTAACACTCTCAGAAATACAGATGCCCATACTCCCCTTTTAAAAACCCTTTTGTTTTTCACTTTGCTTCAGGGCCATAATGTTCTGCTAGTTTTCCTCCTATTTCTTTCTTTCAATCAGCATTCTTTCTGGAGCATCTCCTCTACGCTGAGGCTTTAAAAACCAGCAATTCCCTGTTGCTTCTCAAATTTACCTCTGAAGCCTTAATCTCTCCCTTGAGTCCCAGTGTTGCATACTGAATGTTCTCACTCAGTACTTCTGTTTGGCTCTCCAAAAGGCATCCAAATTTAGCAAGTTCCAAACTTTATTCTTGAGGGCAGCACAAACCACCCAGTCATTGAGACCCAAACCTCCAGAGCCATGTTCGGTTTTGACCTTTGCTGTCTCTCCTCTGGACTTCAGCCTTGGAGGTCTTCTGGTGGATCCCTTGGTTCCAGTCCAGCTTCCTGGTACGCCTGCCTCCCCCACTTAGGCTACAAGGCCCTGAAGCTTCTTGGATTAATGAGGTCATACAAGGAAGGGAGCTGGGAGATGACTGATAACCCGTCTAGGTCTTGGTGATCCTGGGAAGACTCTTGTCTTAGCAGAGAATAGCTGTGCCTTGCCTAAGACACCCTCATCTCCTAGATCCTCCTGCAGGTTTTGTTTCTCCCAAACCGTGAAGGGAGACACAAAGATGCCCAAGTTGCTCTCGTTATTAGATTTTTTATGTGCTTTTGTTGAAAATGACCTCTGCGAAGTCACCCATTTTCTTTAGATACTTACCTTTCTGGTGGTTCCATCGCCCCATGTGGAAAATAGATTTGTTGATATTCCCTTCTTCCTAAGGTTGATGAGAGGATTAAATGAGATGAGGTGCATCGGAGCACCTCCCTCGGCCCACGCTGACCATGTGATTATTTCTAGTTACTTGATTATTGTATTTAGACCAGTTCCTAGGAGGTGTTCTGCCACAAGCCACGTGTAGGGATCTAATAGTTTAACTCCTAGGGAAATTTAACGCTCTCATCTCCAAGTGCTTGTTACTCTCTTTTCTTTTCTTTTTTTTTTTTTTTTTTTTTTTGTCTTTTTGTCTTTTTTCCGTGTCCGGCAACGAATCGCAACCCTCAGTGTTGCCCCCGTACTGGACCGGGGACCGGCAACGGGATCGCAACCCTCGGCGTTGCTCCCGTGCCTCGCTCAGCCAGTGAGCGGGAACCGGTCTGTATGTAGGATCCGAACCCTCGGGCGGGAGCGCCGCCGTGCCTCCCAAGCGGCACACTATCCAGTGCGCCACCGGGCCGGCCCATTGTTACTCTCTTTTCGTGGTCCTGGTGTCCAACCAATGATATGCCATCTACCTCCACCGAAGCGTGACCAAATGCCAAAGTATTCAAAGAGACAGGAAAAGGCTCAAAAGAAGAAAGAAGGTTATCTCGGAACACAGGCCAAAGCTGTGAATGGAACACACTGGATGCGATGTTTCTACATGATGTAACTATGATCCATTCGGGTGACATTTCACAGAATCACGGAGCGGGCTTCAACAAAGCTTGGGTTTTGTTTCTGTATTTTTCAAAAGACACATTGTAGATTGGGGACAGTCTGAAAAGTGTCAGTTTTAGTCTCCTGCTTTGGCCTTTTCATCAAGGATCAGGATCAGGATTTTAGGGTTTGGTTCCCACTGGGACTAAAGCTCCAGGAATCAGCGGTTCCCTGGGCCCAGAGGTGTCTTCAGGAGGCCGGGTTCTCCACCAAGTCCTGGAGTAGGGACAGATGCCCGAGAACCTGAGGCAGTCAGACCTCTCTCTCTTTGTTATCTCCATTCAGAGCTTTCTAAACACAATGGTCCTTCTCGTGTGTTTTTTATTGTTTTTTTACCAACTGCCTTCATTTTTTCCAGCTCTGTTGAGGTGTAACTGACATATACAAATTGTATATACTTAAAGTGTACAAAGTGATATTTTGATATATGTATACAATGTAAAATAATCACCTCAATCAAGCTAATTAACATATCAGCCACCTCAATCTCATGTAATTGCTTTTGTGTGTGTCATGAGAACATTCGAGATCTACTCTGAGCAAATTTTGAGTAGATCGTACATTATTTTCATGCTGTTTATTAGGTCTCCAGAACTTACTCATCTTATAACTGAAAGCTTGTACCCTTTGACCAACACCACCCCCATCCCTGTCCCCACCCCAACCCCTGGCAACCACATTTCTACTCTCTGCTTCTATGAGTTCAACTTTTTTAGACTCCACACATAAGTGAGATCATGGAACATTTGTCTTTCTGTGTCTGACTTGTTTCACATAGCATAATGTCCTCTAAGATCATGTATGTTGTCACAAATGACAGGATTTCCTTCTTTTGTAAGCTGAATAATACTCTATTGTGTACATATTTCATGTTTTCTTTATCCATTCAGCATCGAACATTGGAGTACAGATATATCTTTGAGATCCATATTTCATTTCCATTGGATAGGTATACCCAGAAGTGGGATTACCAGATCATATGGTAATTCTATTTTCAATTTTTTGAGGACACTTCATATGTTTTCCATAAAGGCTGTACCAATTTACTTCTCCACCAACAGCGTGGAAGTATTCCCTTTTCTCTACACTATCTCATGTATAATAAAATACATTGCTAAAGCATTTTACCAAATTTGAGCATTTTAGTCTCACTATAATGTTGCTTGTGTTGGGGATATTTAGTAAAGAAAATTAACTAGTGATTAGAAGTAGAAAGGAGAGGACAGATTTTTTAGCAAAGTCTTGGGAGAGAGAGGAAGTTATGGAGATCATTCTGTTTAAGCTCTCTAACTCTAATGGGGTCATTGTGGTAATTTATATTTCCCTAGGAAATTTTCCATTTCATTTGGATTTTCTTTTAAAAAATTATTATTATTATTATTATTATTTTTAAATTTTATTTTATTTTGTCAATATACAATGTGGTTGATTATTGTGGCCAATTACCAAATCCTCCCTCCCTCCTCTCTCCCCCTCCCTCCCAACAATGTTCTTTCTGTTCGCTTGCCGTATCAACTTCAAGGAATTGTAATTGCTGTGTCTTCTTCCCTCCACCCCCCAGGTTGTTTGTGTATTTATTTATTTATGTTTA
>NW_007728481.1:115118-116757 GCF_000696425.1 Galeopterus variegatus
TAGTTTGATATAATCCCATTTGTTTATTTTTCCTTTGGTTGCCTGTGCTTTTGGGGTCATGAAGTCTGTGTCCAGTACTATTTCCTGAAGTGTTTCTCCTATGTTTTCTTTTATGAAAGTTACTGACGTTTTCTTTGTCACCTATTATGTGATCACTTCTTATGAGTGGGTAATTGCAGAGAATATGTATTCTCTATTATCAGGCTGTGGAGTTTAATACATATCCATAAGATTACCCTATTGATTATGTTGTTAGATTGTCTATCTTTTATTTTGTTCACTTGATCTCTCTTGTTTAATAATCTTCTATCGTCAGTATATTTCTATGTTTCTTTGAACCTCCTTTTTTTCCTTCATAAAAACATTTTCTGAGTTATCCACATTATAAATATTTGTAAATGTTTTCTGTCTATTATGGAGTATGGCCTTTAAACAGTATTAAAAAGTATTAAAAAATATGTCACATTTAGTATTTTGGGTCTTGAAGTCTTTGATATCAGGATTTGTGTCCTGCTCTTTTTTTCCATTTTCTTGGCATCTTTTATACATTCTTTCTACCCCCTTTCCTTAGCCTTTCTCAATCACTTTGTATTAGGTGTGTCTCTTGTATACAGGACATAGCTGATTTTCTTTTTTGTAAAACAAATTGTAGATATTTTAATTTTACTAGGTGAGTTATGCCTACTCACATTTGTTGTTATGACTTATTTGTTTGTCCTTAACTTTACCATAATATTTTATAATTTTGTTTATTTTGTTATATTGATATGTTTCTTCCTCAAGAAAGTTGTATATTTCTTGCTCTTTTATTTAATATTTTGGAGTATGTAGAAGGTTTGCATTTTTGCTCTAGTGGTTTTTTTACCCATATACTTTTGAATATTCTCAGTTTCTTGTTTTCTTCTTACGTTTTATTAACTGGTTTATTAAGTTGGCTTTTTTGGTACCTTTTAACACCCACCTATTGATTATACGACAACAAGCTTTTTGTATTTTACTTTCCCTTTTCTTCCTTTTTTAGGTGACTTATTTCTAGTTTGTTACAATACATAATATCTGTACATTGACCTCCCACCTTCATGCCCATCTTTTTTCAGTCATACATGCATATTTGAGTATTTTAAAGCCTCACCACCAGCTGATGTTTAAACTGAAATTTTCCCAGTCATCATTGGTTTGAACGAAATACATCCTCTCATATATTTTTCAAATGAGCTGATAGGTGCAGAGAGCCTTAAGATCTTGCATGTTGCAAACGGTTGCATGTAGTCTTGTGTTTGAAGGACAGGTGGGCTGAATATAAAAACATCAATTTTATTTTTCTCAGTTAGGGTTTTCAACTCTATGAGCATTATTCTTTTTTTGCCTTTCTCCCGTTTCAACTACTTTTTCTTGGATACTTTGTGTTCTTTTCTGAGTGCCATTTTCATTCTCTTGGTTGCTTTTTGCTGTTCTTCAATATCTTTACTAAAATTCATTTTAATCTATTTTTTAGGCATCTCACAATTTAGTCTTTATTTCTGAGCTGTTTGTCTTTTTCTTAGATTTTTTTTTCTGAGTTCAATCGAATCTTTTTTTAAAAAAGTCTCTGTTCTTGTCCATTGAAAAAGTTTTTTGAATTTCTGATTTATGGAGGTTT
>NW_007728481.1:117601-118133 GCF_000696425.1 Galeopterus variegatus
AAAAAAGTCTCTGTTCTTGTCCATTGAAAAAGTTTTTTGAATTTCTGATTTATGGAGGTTTTTCATACCTTGAATGCATTTAAGTGTATGTAATTATGTTTGGGGTTTTGTGTTAGTCATCCTTTTAAGCTACTTCCCAAGATTCCCAACTCTTGAAGTATACACCTCTCCTTGAACTTGGCAGAACCTGTGAAAATGATGGTAATCCACTTCCATGCTTATGTTATGTTACATGGCAAAAAGGATTTTATAGAAGTAATCAAAGTCACCAGTTAGTTGACTTTAAATGAATCAAAAGGGACTTCATCCTAGGTGGGCCTGAGCTAATGAGGCAAGCCTGTAAAATAGACAAGAAGATGAGTAGATGCTCTCCTGGTGGTTAGAAGAAAACGAAGAGCCACATTGTAAACTTTTTGTGGAAGGGCCAGGTAGCCAGGACCCAAAAATGGTCTCTAGGAGTCCAGAGTGACTCCTGGAAAACAGCCAGCAAGAGAACTGGGATCTCAGTCCTACAGCCATCAGAAACTGAATT
>NW_007728481.1:119351-133604 GCF_000696425.1 Galeopterus variegatus
GTGACACTGAGGGTTGCGGTCCGTTGCCGGACACGAAAAAAAGACAAAAAAAAAAAATAAATAAATAAAAAATAAAAAAATTTTCATTCTTTTTTTTTCAGTGTATATGTTTATGGAGTACATTTTGTCATTTCAATACATGCATATATTATAAGTGATCAGATCAGAATAGTTAGTATGTTTATATTTATCACCTAAACAGTTATCATTTCTTTGTGGTTATAACATTTCAGATCCTCTTCTCTGACTACTTTGAATTATATACTACAGCATTACTAACTATTGTCACCCTAAGGCACCAGAACTTATTCTTCCCATCTGCTGTGGAATAATATTCTACCGTATGGATATACCAATATTACATATTTACTTATTTACTTTTTTCTGTTTTTTTTTTTTGTCTTTTTCGTGACCGGTAAGGGGATCGCAACCCTTGGCTTGGTGTCGTCCGCACTGCACTCAGCCAGTGAGCGCGCCAGCCATTCCTATATAGGATCCAAACCCACGGTGGGAGCGTCGCTGCGCTCCCAGGGCCGCACTCTCCCGAATGCGCCATGGGGCTGGCCCTGTTTTTTTATTGAAACATAATTGATTATTCATATTTGTGGGGTACAGAGTTGAATATCAATACCTGTGTAAAATATGTGATGATCAAATCAAGATAATTAGTGTATTCATCATTATAAAAAATAATCACTCTTTGTATTTTCTAAACTAATTTCTTGGTAACCCCTCCCTTTTTCACTCCTTGTAACCACAGTTCTTTTCTCTCCTTTTGAAAGTTTAACATATTATTGTGATTATTGTTTCTTTTTTCTTTATTTATTTTTTAGCTCTCACACATGTGGTGTTTCTCTTTCTGTGCCTGGCTTATTTCACTTAACATAATTTTCTCTGAGCTCATCCATGTTGCTGCAAATGGCAGAATTTCATTCTTTTTTATGGCTAAGTAGTAGTTCATTGTGTACATATACCACATTTTCCTTGTCCATTTGTCTGTCGGTGGACATTTAGGTTGGTTCCATATCTTGGCTATTGTAAACAGAGCTATGATCAACATGAAAGGTGTCCCTTCGATATGATTTCCATTCCTATGGGTATATATAAAGTAGTGAGATTGGTGGATTGTATGGCAGTTCAATCTGCAGTTGTTTGAGAAAACTTCATACTGTTTTCCATAATGGCTGCACTAATTTACAGTCCTAACAATAGTGTAGGAGGGGTCCCCTTTCTCCACACCCTCACCAGCATTTGTTATTCTCTGTCTTTTTGATAATGGCCGGTTTTGATAATAGCCAGTCTGACTGGTGTGAGAAGATATCGCAATGAAGTTTTGATTTGCATTTTCCTGATGACTAGTGATATTGAGCATTTTTTCATGTACCTGTCGGCCATTTGTATGTCTTCCTTTAAGAAATGTCTATTCAGCTCCTTTGCCCATTTTTGAAATTTGGTTATTAGGTTTTTTAGTGTCAAGTTTGAGTTCCTTTTATATTCTAGATATTAATCCTTTGACAGACGTATAGCATGCAAATATTTTCTCTCATTCTGTTGTTGTCTTTTCACTCTATTGATTGTTTCCATTGCTGTGCAGAAGCTTTTTAGTTTGATATAATCCCATTTGTTTATTTCCCCTTTTGTTGCCTGTGCTTTTGGTCTTATTCATAAAGTCTTTACCCAGCCTTACATTGTGAAGTGTTTCTCCTACGTTTCTTTTCTGGGAATTTTATAGTTTTGGGTGTCATATTCAAGCCTTTAACCCATTTTGAGATGATTTTGGTGTATGGCAAGAGTTATAGCTCTAATATCATTCTCCTACACATGGATATCTAGTTTTCCCAGCACCGTTTATTGAAGAGGCTGTCCTTTCCCTAATGTATGTTCTTGGTGCCTTTATCAATGATCACTTGGCTGTCAGTAAATGGATTTATTTCTGCATTCTCTATTCTGTTTTATTGGTACATTTGTCTGTTTTAATGCCAGTACCATGCTGTTTTGGTTACTATAGCTTTGTAGTATAATTTGAAGTCAAGTAGTATAATGCCTCTGGCTTTATTTTTTTTGCTCAGGATTGCTTTGGCTATTTGGGCTCTTTTGTTGCTCCATATGAATGTTAGGATTGATTTTTCTATTTCTGTGAAGAAGATCATTGGTATTTTGATGGAGATTGCATTGAATCTGTAGATTGCTTTGGGTAGTATAGATGTTCTCACAATGTTAATTCTTCCAATCCATGAGCATGGAATGTCTTTCCATCTTTTGGTGTCCTCTTTAGTTTCTTTCAGCAATGATTTGTAATTCTCATTGGAGAGATCTTTCACCTCCTTAGTTAAATTGATTCCTAGGTTTTTTATTTTTTTGGTAACTATTGTAAATGGGATTGCGTTCTTGATTGCTCTTTCTGCTAGTTCATTGTTGGAGTATAAAAATGCTACTGGTATTTGTATATCAATTTTGTGTTCTGCAACTTTACTGAATTTGTTTATCAGCTCTAAGAGTTTTTTGGTAGAGTCTTTAGGCTTTTCTATATATAGGATCATGTCATCGGCAAACAGGCAATTTGACTGTGTCTCTTCCTATTTGGATGCCCTTTCTTTCCTTCTCTTGCCTCATTGCTCTGGATAGTACTTCCAATACTACATTAAATAGGAGTGGTGAGAGTGGGCATCCTTGTCTTGTTCCTATTATTAAAGGAAATGCTTTCAGCTTTTCCCTCCTCAGGATGGTATTGGTGGTGGGTTTGTCATATATGGCTTTTATTGTGTGGAGATACTTTCCTTCTATACTTAATTTGTTCAGAGTTTATCATGAAGGGATGTCGAATTTTGTCAAATGCTTTTTCTGCGTCTACTGAAACAATCATATGGTTTTTGTCCTTGATTTTGTTGATGTGGTGTATCGCATTTGTTGATTGTATATATTGAACCATCCTTAAATCTCCGTGATGAATCCCACTTGATCATGGTATATAATCTTTTTGATGTGCTGCTGTATTACATTTGCTAATATTTTCTTGAGGATTTTTGTGTTTATGTTCATCAGAGATATTGGCCTGTAGTTTTCTTTTTTTTGTTGTATCTTTGTCTGGTGTTGGTATCAGGTGATGCTGGCCTCATAGAATGAATTTGGGAGAATGGCCTCTGTTTCAATTTTTTGGAATAGTTTGAAAAGGATTGGCATTAATTCTTCTTTAAAGATTTAATAGAAGCCCTCTAGTTCTGGGCTTTTTGTTTTTGTTGTTGTTAGGAGACTGCTGATTACTTCTTCAATCTCATTGCTCATTATTGGTCTGTTCAGGTTTTCTATTTCTGCTTGGTTCAGCCTTGGTAGTTTGTATGTGTCCAGAAATTTATCCATTTCCCCTAGGTTTTCAAATTTGTTGACATATAGTTATTCACAATAGTCTCTAATGCTTCCTTGTATTTCTGTGGTATCAGTTGTAATGTCTCCCTTTTCATTTCTGAGTTTTGTTATCTCTTCTCTCTTCTTTTTTTAGTTATCCTAGCTAATGGTTTGTTTATTTTGTTTACCTTCTCAAAAAAACAAATTTTTCTTTTCTTTATTTTTTATATCTTTTTTTTTCGGTTGGGGGGTCTCTATGTCATTTAGTTCTACTCTGATCTTAATTATTTCTTTCCATATGCTAATTTTGGGGTTGGGTTATTATTGTTTTTCTAGTTCTTTGAGGTGTGTATTACACTGTTTATTTGAAATCTTTCTACTCCTTTGATATGAGCATTTGTTTCAATGAACTTCCCTCTTAGTTCTGCTTTTGCTATATCCCGCATGTTTTGGTATGATGTGTGTTTATTTTCATTTGTTTTGAGAAATTTTTTGATTACCTGTTTAATTTCTTCTTGGGCCCATAGGTAATTCAGGAGCATGTTGTTTAATTCCATGTGCATGTATAATTTCTAAAGTTTTGCTTGTTATTGATTTCTAGTTTTAGTTTGTTGTGGTCTAAAAGATACTTGAAATGAATTCATTTTTAAAAAATTTATTAAGACTTGATTTGTGGAACACATGGTCAAGATGGCAGAATAGACAGTCCCCAGCATCACTCTCTCCCACAAATCAACCAATACGCAAGTATAAAAAAGCAACAACAGCCAAGCTGGGGCCACTAAGCTCAGGGGAAGAGGAGGAGAGACCTATGGAGTGCATGAAGGCATGAGAAGCCACTATGAGAGAAAGAAAAAACTGCTCCAACCATTTCGTGCTGCAGCTGCTTTAGGGCTGGGGCTGCTGAGCACACAGAGCAGGAGGTGGCAGAAGCTGCAGCTGTGACCTTCACATGAAGTTGCTTGGATGTGGCAGGGAAGAAGAGGGCCTTGATGTAGCAAGACCACTAATAGGGTTCCTGTGGACCCACATAGAAGCAAAGAACCACAACAACTGAAAAAAAGGAGCCACTCAGAGGCCAGTGAGTCATCGCAAGGGACTGGTGCATGGTCTGTCCCATGGGAAGTGTTTGCAGCTTTGGTGGTGGGGAAAATGGGCCCATCGGGGGAACACTGGGGCACAGCAAGGACAGCTGACCAGCACCCCAGTCAGTGAAGGACCACTCAGAGGAGACTGATCAGGAATATAGAATTGCATGGGGTGCAGTTTGATGAAAAGACCAGGCTCAGATCAGAGTTTCTATACAACCCAGGTACACTGGGTCTCTGGAGAGCCAGGAGTACCTATAAACTCAACCATTAAACCCTGAGCTGCACAAAAAGCCTTCCCTAGGGAATCAGAAGCAAAGCAGCAATTTAGTTAAACCACACAGCTCAAGTACTGGTCCCTGCAGGTAGTTTCCTCATTTTAGAAGGAAGCAAAGGACAAAAAATTAGTTCTGGCCCAGGCACATGGCCAGCACCTCGGGGCCTTCCTGGGGACTTAAGGCATGGAGCCATGGATTGGACTCCCCTCCCATGACCATGCATGCTGCCAGAACCTCAGGGCTCACCTGGAGTCCTGAGGCCATGGATCTGGGGATTGGACCTCCTCCCACAACCAGGCACACTGCCAGTGCCTCAGGGCCCACCTGGGGTTCTGAGGTATGGAGCCAGGGACTGGACTCCCCTCCCATGACCATGCATGCTGCCAGAACCTCAGGGCTCACCTGGAGTCCTGAGGCCATGGATCTGGGGATTGGACCTCCTCCCACAACCAGGCACACTGCCAGCACCAAGGAGCATGCCAAGAACCTCCATGTGGGTGGCCCACCACAGGCACCACAATAACCATGGCTGCTGTCAAAGCAACTAGATGCCACAACCACTGTGCAGATGGTCTGCCAGCCACTGGAGTGCATTGTCACATGGAGAGTCACCAGCAGAGTCCAAAGAAAAGAAGAGGATGTCTCTCTCCACAAAGCCCATTCCAGAGTGACAGAAGAAGCATCTGCTCTATGTAATATTGGAAGACCTGAACACACCTTTCAGCTTTGGACAGATTTTCTAGGCAACAAAACAACAGAGTAACCATTACTCTTTCAGAAGGAGATAAGAAATCTAAAGTTATCAGAGGTGGGAGAGGGGAAGGAGGGAGGATAGGGAAAGATTGGACAAGGGGAATAAAGAATAAGTATGATTTGTAACAATATATACGCTAGTAATATTCATTTGATCAACATGTCAAGGTTGAACCCCCAAAATATGTATAACCAATTATGCTTCAATAAAACTTAAAAAAAAAAGTCAACACAATGTTAAAGGTAAAAAAAAAAAAAAAAAAAAAAAAGAAAGACTTGATTTGTGACCTAACATGTGGTCTATCCTGGAGAATGTTCCATGTGCTGATGACAAGGATGTATATTCTTTAGTTGTTGGATGAAATGTTCTGTAGATATCTGCCAAGTCCAATTGGTCTAAAGTGTAGTTTAAATCCTGTGTTTCTCTCTTGATTTGTTGCTTAGATGATCCATCCCATGTTGAGATAGGGGATTGAGGCCCTCAACTCTTATTATATTTGGGTCTATCTCTCTCTTTAGGTCTGACAGTGTTTGCTTTATATATCTTGGTGCTCTGATGTTGGGTGTATACATATTTATGATTGTTATATCCTCCTGCTGGATAGAGCTCTTTATCATTATATAAGGACCTTCTTTGTCTCTTCTTATAATTTTTGGTTTAAAGTCTCTTTTATCCAATATAAGTGTAGCTACTTCTGCTCATTTTTGGTTTCCATTTGCATAGTTTATCTTTTCCCATCCCTTCACTATTAGTCTATGTATGTTTGGGTCTATTTTTTTAATGCTTTCAGCCAGTCTGTGTCTTTTGAGTGGAGAATTCAATCCATTTACATTTAGGGTTGTTATTGGAAGGTTTTATCCTACTGCTACTATCTTATTGATTTTTTTATGGTTGTTTTAAATATTTTTTATTCCTTTCTTTTCCTTTTATTGTTTGTCTTCAGTGTTCATTGGTTTTTGAAGCAGTAAGATATAGTTTCTTTCTCTTTCTCTTTTCCATATTTGCGGTACTAGTGGATTTTGTTCTTTCTTTTGTATACATGGTGGGGATTATCACTTTTTGGATTCCAGATGTTAGACTCCCTTGAAGATTTCTTGTGGGATTGCATACCCAACATCTTGATTGTAGCCTTTTGTGATCCCAAGCAGACAGAACAGTTATAACAATCATAGACTTCTACCAATCACTGACTAACCAAAACTGAGATAATGATGCTGTTTTAAGGTAGTAAGTTTGTGGTGATTTATATCATGTAGCAATAAAAAAATAATTAATATTTTGATACCTGGAGGTGGGGCATAAAAATATGTGAGTATTTCTGGAACTAGATAAGGGGTAAAGGGTGGAAGAATTTTGAGCAGTGTGATAGAGAAAGCCTAGATTGCTGTGAACAGACTGTTGGTAGGAATGTGGACTTTGGAGACACTACCAGTGATGGCTCAGGAGGACGTGAGGGATATGCTATTGGAAACTAGAGGAAGGGGGATCCTTATCATACATTAACAGAAAGTAAAATTGTCTCCTGAAGTTATGGTAAAAGCAGGCCATGTAAACAATGGATTTAAATATGTGTCTAAGGAGAATTCTAAGCAAAGTGTTGAAGGTGCTGCCTGGTTTCTTCTTGATGCTCACGGTGGGATGTAAGATGAGAAAGAGAGACATGAGAACTGTTAAACAAACAGAAGGAGAGGCAAAAAGAAAAAGAGGCAAGAACTGTTAAACAAACAGAGACCAGAACAAGATGATTTTGATAATTCTCAAAAGATCCTAACAGTGATAAATAGATACTGAAAGCTTTCATCAAGAAAAGGCTGAGTGTGTGTGAGTGTACAACCTTCTGCTAAAACTTTAGAAAGATCAAAAGACTAGCATATTCACTCTCACAAAGGGCTTTTTCCAGGGATAAAGGGTGTGATCATCTCAGGAAGTTAAAGGTCTTGTCTCACAATTACCTCGGTAGGCACCAACAATCAAGTTAGAATTATCTTGAAAAGATTTGTGGATGTGGCTTTTGTTTAACAGAGTATAATCCGTGGAAAACCCACAAGTTTTTTAGGAAATTGTTTCATCAGAAACACAACCAGCTTGGACTCCAAGGGGCAGAGAGAGGACAAAAGGAAAGAATGCTGTTGCACCTCTAAAATTCTACTGGCAGGGGCCGGCCCGGTGGCGCACTGGATAGTGCGCCGCTTGGGAAGCTTGGCGGCGCTCCCGCCCGAGGGTTTGGATCCCACATACAGACCGGTTCCCGCTCACTGGCTGAGCGAGGCGCGGGAGCAACACCGAGGGTTGCAATCCCGTTGCCGGTCCCCGGTCCGGTACGGGGGCAACACTGAGGGTTGCGATCCATTGCCGGACACGGAAAAAGACAAAAGACAAAAAAAAAAAAATTCTACTGGCAGGATGCGGGCTGATAAACTCTTCAGCAGAAAACACATCACCTTTTCATGAAAAAGGTAGGACGGCATAGACAGTGGGGCCAGGAGTGCCAAGGGCAGAGCTGAGAGCCAGCGGGAATTATTCTCAGGCTCTGGAACTTAGTCAAGAGCTTTCAATGTCCCAGGTGGATTTCAGAACTACTGTGGACTATGTTACCCCTTTTTATCATTCTTTTCATTGAAGCAGAATGTCTTTGGCTTTTATACTATGCTATTGTTTGTTAGCAGTTTTGAGGACACGTGACCTGTCTGTTTAGTTTTATAGGCCCACAGATGGAAAGGACTTGTGTTTCAGGAGCTGTACTTAATGGATTATACCCAGGAGCCCCATTTACATCTGATTTAGATGATGTAGGTGGTGAGACTTTGGACTTTGAACTGATATGATGAAATATACTTAGATGACAAAATTTTGGTTTTTGAACTGATGTTGTAATGGAACCCAGATAACCCTTGCCCAGACTCCTGGCCTCCAGATACTGTGATATGATAAATAAGTGTTGCTTGAGGCCAGTGTGTTTGTGGTAGTTTGCTATGCATGGTGGAAAACTAATACAAATGTAGGCATACATTTCTCCACTGCTTCGTGGTTGTTTCAGGGAGGAGCTTATCTTACTTGATTTATGTGAAATTTTATTTTCTGATTTTCTGTACAGTTCTGTACGGACCTTACTTCCTTTTGTACTTTTTAAAAATGATATTGTGTATCTTGTTATCAATATGTGGTATAACTAGTACATGTAGTGTATCAAGCCTTTTCAGTCAGTCTAGCAAAATTCAGGTACTTTAGTGTTTTTAGTTTGTTTTGATAGTGGGGATAGGTTGACAGTCCCCTGATTTGGGAGTTTTCTTATATGTTGCAGGACTATAATTTGTCTTTTCTTCTTCACCACTTTATTGCCAATAGGCACATCTGCCTTCCTTTTTTATAAGTCTGAAGGAATATGCATGAAAATGTTAGCAATGAATATTTCTGAGGGATGGATTCATATCCTTTTAGCATTTTTGCTTATTTTCATCTTAAAATTTGTCTTCATTGATCATGCTTTAGTAATGTAATACTGTTAATAGTAATAGCAATAATAACACCAGCTAGTAATTATTACAGGCTATTCTTGTGTGATGTACCCAGGAAAGTATTTTACATAAGTGATTTTACATATCTGTGCAGCAATATGTTTAGGTAAGCATCATAATTCTCTTCGAGGTTCAGTTAGCATAGATAAATGTCCAAACTACAATGTGAGATGTCATTAATAAAGATGAAATTTTGGTGAAAATCCTTACTTTTTATTTTTTAATTGAAACATATTGATTGTACACATTTATGGGGTACAGAGTTATGTTTCAATATGTGTATACAATGTGTAGTGGTCAAATCAGGGTATTTAGCAAATTCATCATTAAAAAATTCATCATTTCTTTGTGATGAGAGCATTAAAGCTCCTCTAGCCATTTGAGAAGATACAATAGGTTATTATTAATTATGGATGCCTAGCACCACTGTACACCACTAGAGCTTACTTTTCCTATCTAGTTGTCATTTTGTGCACATTAACCAGCCTCTCACTACTCCCACACCCCCTCTCCTTCCTAGCCTCTAGTAACCATTTGGTGGCAATTCTACAAATCTTTATTGGGGGAGGGTCTTTTCTGCTTCTCCTCCTTTTCTTCCTCCTCATTATTATCTTTATTGTGTGACAAATATGTATTAAAAGATTATATGGAGCAGGCACTGTGCAAAGCACTTCCCACACATGATCCCATACAATGTTCCCCTAAACCAGACGGAATCAGTGCCATTACCATTCCACTTATAGTCAAAAAACAAATTTACAGGACTATTAAGTAGGAATCTGTGTTTTGAGTACAGATTTCTAGGTACTTCCAGGGATATTTGTAATCATTATAAAATTCCTGTGTTTAATGACTTTTCTTACCATTACCAACCCTTCTTTGTCTATGTGAATAAATGGAGTTTTGGAGATGCAATTTATCCCAGCATGCATGTCATAGAAGGTAAGGAAGAACGTGAACCCAAGTCATGGATCATAAGAGCTCTTTCCCGTATGTCACAGGTATGAATATAACTGTGCACATTCCAAGTGGATTATATAAACTAATTTCTCAAGCTGTTTTGTATGAAATAAGAGGCATTAAGGATCCTTGATGGTACCTAATTTCTTGTCTTATGACTTACAAGTCCTCTTAGTTGACTGTGCATGTGGTAAGTAATTTATCCACTCAATAGGTCTCTTGGGTCCTGAAGACCAAATTATATCCAATTTTGGATTAGAAAAATGTTTTATTAGGCTGAGTTTAACATTTCCTCTTCCTTGGTACATTCCACTCCTGTGTTTCTGTTACCAGAGACTTTAAAAAAGCTTTCCAAGAAGTTCATTGGTTTGGGTCAGACCCTGTCCATCCATGAACCCACACCTGGGCCAGGGCTCACATTTAACCAAAAAATGCCCATTTTTTTTTCCGACTGGTAAGGGGATCACAACCCTCAGCATGGTGTGGTCTGCACCACGCTCAGCCAGTGAGTGCACTGTCCATCCCTATATAGAATCTGAACCTGCGGCCTCAGCACTACCAGTGCCGCACTCTCCCGAGTGAGCCACGGGGCTGGCCCCCAAAATGCCCATTTTTTTTCCGACTGGTAAGGGGATCACAACCCTCAGCATGGTGTGGTCTGCACCACGCTCAGCCAGTGAGTGCACTGTCCATCCCTATATAGAATCTGAACCTGCGGCCTCGGCACTACCAGTGTCGCACTCTCCCGAGTGAGCCACGGGGCTGGCCCCCAAAATGCCCATTTTTAGCAAAGGACTTTTTGGCATTGCTCTGACCCTGAAAAATGGCCTAAGCAAGATCAAATTATGTTTTCAAGATAATTAATGTTTTTCTTCCCCCTGAGATTGGTTGGATACAAGCAGAAATTCACTTTTTCTTTTGATGAAAACATTGCTTTCTTTTCTTTTAGGAAAACATTCCCATATTGCCACTGCAGAAAGGTAGATGTAAAAGCAGAGAGCTTGACTTTGCAGCTGGGCCTGAGATGGAGCCTTGCTGTGAGTTTTGACCTAGCTCCAAACTAAGCTGCCGCAGCCAGGGTCCAGCCCATGGTCTGTTACGGTTCCGTGCCTGTTTCCTGGTTATGCTCCAGGTATGCAGCTTCTTCCTGAGGAGCACTCAGCTCACCGTTAAAAGACTCCAAAATGAACAACCTAATTTCTGTGTGGTATTGAAGTGATATTTTAATCCTAAGTAAACAATTACAAGGTTCAATTATTGAATAACAGTACAGTGATGTTATTAACTTGCCTCTCAAGCTTTTAAAACAATTCATACTTTCTCATATTCTTTTAAAGTGACCAGAAGCTTCTATAAATATAAATGAATGCAGAAATAGCTGGATAAGCTTCAGTTTCAACATCATTTTCCTTTAAAACTTTGCCGTAAAACTTAAAAGATAAAAAAAAAATAAAGTACTTTATAAAGAATCCTGCTGTAATCTCAAATTCAGTTTAATTTAAGTTAGAAACTTGGAAGTCATTGTAAAGATCTTATATTAGAGATTAATATCTTATATTTAATGCTGTAATATCATTATTTGGGTAAGTAGTTAAAAAGCTAGAAGTAGCGGCATGTAATACTGAAAACTTCCAACGTTCTTTGGTGCTGTGTGTGAAAGAAAGAGAAGACTAAAGTTATGAAAAAATAGGACAAAGCAGAATCTGGAATTTGAAGGCTTGCCAACTAAAATTAACAAAGTAGCAGTAAGGTTTTGGGAACAATATTTTATTCAATGGATAACATTTACCTAGCAACTGATAAGTGTCTACCCTTGTGCTAGTTTCCAAAGGAAACAGAAACAAAACACAGTTTCCGCTCTCAATGTGTTTAGTTTCCTCAGACCTTGTGGGGAACTGCCCATTCCACACACTATATTCTACCTGGGTACCCACTTGAGCTTTGTGACATGGACAGTCATCCAAATCCATTCATTTAGAAATCGAGGATCTTCCATAAAGAGATTTTATTGTGTTCCTAAGGGACCATTGAGAATGATCCAGGGATTTACCTGGGTGTCACAGGCTCAAGTTTCCTTTCTCAACATCCAAGACAAACTTCTATCAAGGACAGGGGTGTTGGTGCCACTGAAATATCACCTTCAGCATATTAAAACTTCTATTTCCAAAATCCCTTTAAGTTTAGGAGGAAGACAATGACATTTCCAATGACATTTCCTCCTTCCCACCAGATAAATTAAAAGCTTCTAACAAAAACATTTGTTTCAGGGACTCCCATTAGAAACAGTTTTAACAATATATGCCAAACTTATAATGAGGTAATGAGTTTTCAATGAGGGACTTCCAAAAGCATCTTCTGGGTTCTGGTCAAGATGGCGGAATAAACAGTTGCCAGTGTCACTCTCTCCCACTAATCAAACAATTTACAACTATTAAAAAGCAATGACAGCCAAGCTGGGGCTGCTAAGCTCAGGGGAAGAGGAGGAGAGACCTATGGAGAGCATGAAGGTGGGAGAAGCTACGTTGAGAGAAAGAAAAGATCGCTCTGACCATTTGGAGCCCCAGCCACTTCAAGGCTAGAGCTGGTGAGAGCACGAAGCAGGAGCTGGCAAAAGCCGCAGCTGTGCCCTTCAGATGAAGTTGCTTGGAGGCTGCAGGGGAGAAGAGGGTCTTGGTGGCCCCCCAGGACAGCAACACCACTAACAGGGTTCCCAGGGACCCGCATAGGAACAAGGAGCCACAACAACTGAAAAAAAGGAGCCACTCAGAGGCCTGTAAGTCATTGCAAGGGACGAGAGCATGGCCCGTCCCATGGGAAGTGTTTGCAGCACGGGTGGTGGGGTCTCTCCACCACCCACCGGGGGAACACTGAGGCATAGCAGGGAAAGCTGATCGGCCCCCCAATCAATGTAGGACCACTCAGTGGAGACTGATCAGGAATGTAGAACTGCAGGGGGTGCAGTTAGCTGAAAACACTCAGGCCCAGATCAGAGTTTCTACACAACCTGAGTGTACTGGATCTCATGAGAGCCGGAAGTACCTAAAAAGTCAACCATTAAAACCAGCTGCACAAAAAGCCTTCCCCAGGGAATCAGTAGCAAAGCAACAATTTAGCTCAACCACACAGCTCAAGCGCTCGTCCCTACGGGAAGGTCCCTCATTTTAGAAGTAAGCAAAAGACAACAAACTAGTCCCAGTGCAGAGTTTAAGTGGTGGGACCAGCAAATAATCCAATACAGAACTGGAGGAAGAAACAAAATATGCACAGACCAGAGACAAAGTCTGATGTTAATTAATAAGGGTGTCACATCACCAAAGAACACCTATAAAACCTAGAAGGGCCAGAAATCCTCTGGACTACCAAGCCAGGGAGGAGGGAGGTCTGGGGGCCTTGGCCATGCCTCCTGACACCCACAACCAGCCCAGCAATGACCAAGACACTTCTGGAAGGCCCTGGTCTCCCCTGCAGGAATGAGGGTGGTGCCATTGGCTTCAACCATGGCCCCCTTCCTTCCTCCTTCTCCCACCCTATTTCCTTCTTCCTTCCCCTTCCTCCTGCCCCCCAACTTTTCTGCAATAACATCATAGAATGTAAAAAAGATTAATAAATAAATAAGCTTAAAAAAAAGCAGCTTCCCACTTTTGCTAGTTTCTGAAAGTTTCATCAGATTTTAACCCTGCCTGTATTTCTGTAAGGAGATCCTTTGGTAAATTCTCATTTGAACATTTGGAGACCGGGTTTCTAGCTTTGGAGACTAGGGGAATGTTGGTTGTAACACTGAGATAGAGAATATCTGAGGAACATCTAGGTTAAAGATTAAATGAAAAGCTTCTCTTTGGGTACACTGAATTTCAGGGAACTTTAAGATGCTTAACTGTAGTTATTCAGCAGCAACTTATTTATGGGGCCCTAAAGGTCAAAAGGAAGGTTCCCGAAAAAGATATGGATTAGGGATTTATCATTCATATGGACAGGGGTGAAATAGAGTTGGTGGATGAAATCATCTAAGAAAGTGTAAAGAATTTCCTTCCCCTTCCTCCTGCCCCCCAACTTTTCTGCAATAACATCATAGAATGTAAAAAAGAGTAATAAATAAATAACCTTAAAACAAAACAGCTTCCCACTTTTGCTAGTTTCTGAAAGTTTCATCAGATTTTAACCCTGCCTGTATCTCTGTAAGGAGATCCTTTGGTAAATTCTCATTTGAACATTTGGAGACCGGGTTTCTAGCTTTGGAGACTAGGGGAATGTTGGTTGTAACACTGAGATAGAGAATATCTGAGGAACATCTAGGTTAAAGATTAAATGAAAAGCTT
>NW_007728481.1:133772-144052 GCF_000696425.1 Galeopterus variegatus
GATTTATCATTCATATGGACAGGGGTGAAACAGAGTTGGTGGATGAAATCATCTAAGAAAGTGTAAAGAACAAGAACAGAATTGTGCCTTGGGGCAGCAGTATTTAAATGAGAGAGGTAGGAAGAAAAGCCCCTTACAGCATCAAGAGCTACAGTTCATAGTTTCAACATGGAAGGAATTGCCACAAAAGGCAGATGCAATAAGATGTGTCTGGATAACTGTCCATCGTATTTATCAGTGTGGCGGTCGTAAGGTCATTTATGGCCTCAGCAATTACAGGCTGGGTGGAGGAATAGCAGCAGAAACTAGATGAGAGTCCTGGGAGACACAAATTGGAGATGAAGTCATGGAATCAGTGAATGTAGTCAATTGTCCATTTCCATTTCCAATCATTTTACAAAAAATGTGTGGGTTAGGGTCTTCTGGACTCTACTTGCTCCCTTTGAATGCAGATTTACTCTGGTTTGTGTGATCATGACCAGAGGGAGTGGAAGGTGTTTCGTGAACCGATAATGAATACTTAATGAGAACCTACGAGGTACCAGCCACTGAAGATAGATACTTTAATTCAATTCTCATAACACAAAAGGCCGATTGATTTCATTTATAGTTTATAATCAGGAAACAGTAACTAAGTGGAAGAGCCAGGATTGCAACTTAGATCTAACTCCAAAACTCATTTTGTTTCCATCACCTCACACTATGGCTTTGACGACAAGGCTCACAAGTTGTTCTCACTTTGCAGATGATGGATTGAGTGTGTGGTGTAACACATGGAATGACAGAGCTTGGATTCTGGCTTGGGAATAGAGTTCTAACTCCGGCTTTTCCAGCTCCACCGCATGATCTATTTTCAAATCGCCTGTAATGCACTTCGCTAAGCACTGTGAAGTATGTGAAAGTGTTTAAGATGTGATCTTTTTACTTGAGGATGTTACATTCTAAATGGAACAATGTACTGGGACACAGAAAACAGAGAATGATTCTGACAAAAAGTGTGTGGGTAACTTACTGAACAAGCTTATATTTGAGCTATGCTTGGAAAATGGGCTAGCTTTGTGCAAGTAGAAGTAGCCTCTAGTTAGAACTGATTTAAAGATGCAGCAATGAACTCTTAACTCAATAAATACATTATGAAAATCCTATTAACTACTTTACTGCTTGCAAGTACTAGCAACAGCAAACTAAATTACTGAGTCATATTACGTTGTTAGTCATGAGAAAACACAGACTTTTAAACTCATAACTCAGGAAGGTATTGGGTGGCATCTTTATAAGAACTTAATATAGAAAATCATGGTAACTACTAGGTCCCTGGGGGATGGAAGAGAATACATAATGGTCCACATTCAAGAAGATTGTCTTTAGTGTAATAAGAGTTCAATCTCTTATTTCCATTAGGTTAACAACTGATTATATGTTAAGACCAAACATCGTGTTAAAGTATAATTTTCAAAAGTTAAAACATGACTGTTTTAGTCCATTTTCTGTTGCTATAACAGGATACCTGAGATTGGGTAATTTATAAAGAGAGGTTTATTTGGCTTACGATTGTGGGACAGCTGCATCTGGTATGGGCCTCAGGCTGCTTCTACTCCTGGCAGAAAGTGGCAGGCAGCCGGCGGGTACAAGCAGATCACATGGCGAGAGGAAGAAAGTGACAGAGAAGGTGCCAGGGTCTTTTTAAGCAATGAGCTCTTGTGGGAACTAATAGAGCGAGATCTCACTCATTAATCCCCCCTCCCCCAGGGAGAGCATTAATCCATTCATGAGGGATCCACCCCCATGACTCAATCAGTTTCCAACACTGCCACATTGGAGATCAAATTTCCACATGAGCTTTGGAGGGGTCAACACATCCAAACTCCATCAATGACTCTCATAAAGAATTAAAAGGTGTCAAAACTTCATTCAACTAATTAATGAGAGAACCACCAATTGAAAGTCTGGTTCAATGAACATTTTCAGGAATTGGATATTTATCAACATTTTGAAAAAAAAATAGAATAAGATTGATACATTAGATATGAAACATATTAATGTCCTACTAGGCAGGAAAACCTTAAACACTGAGTTTATATTCTGTCCTGGGCAGAAATCTACAAATTGACTAATTTCAGTGTCTGAATTCTAATCAAATAGTACATAGCAAAGTTAGGGCAGGCCATCCCTCTCTGATTTCTAAATTTTGGATGTTGTTCTCAAAGTGAAATCCTAAAACTATCTAATGATCTAGTCAATGCTCTTGGGTATCACTAAAGTGCTGAGTCTAATAAAATCGACTTTTGTTAATGCAGCAAGTGTGCCAGTAAAAAAACTGAGATGATTTGTCAAATGTTTTAAATGTTAAAAATACTCACTTTTATTTTAAAACCATTTCATTTTTCCTTAGGTCTTTAGATGCATGCTAATTTATACATATATGTCAAAATTTGCTACAAGTAAGATGGCCTATTTAAAGCAAAATATTTTATAATGGAAAACTACCCTGACTTTGTATAGATATAGAATTAAAGGCCGTAAGAGTAAAATGATTCTTTCGCTCTTGTCTCTGCAACTGAATATCTTAAATTGCAACATATGAGCTACTCACTAAGGGCATACTGATGAATTTCCAAATATTTATTTAGCTATCCATGATGTGTGGTTTTGTATTTCACATATATGTATGTCTATACATTTTAAATTTAAAATACATGAAATATTTGTTACAATTAATACCATGTTCATAGTAAAACTAAAAGATGAGTAAAAATCTTAACATTGTTGAAGGAGTAAAAAGCATTGAGGTAATTCTTAAAATAACTGTGAGCTGTTCTGGTCTAGAATCAGTATAACAGATTCCTCAGCTGCAGTTTTCTGTGAAGAAAAAAGAAACAAACGACAGCACGACATCCTTTCTTGATGTGTACTTTAGGGGAACTGAACTTGTAAAACTTATCTTGAGGTTATCTCAGAGCCAAGGAAACATTCAGGTTAAGTCTGTTCATGGAAGAGAAAATAAAGGATTTTAAAAGTAAGAAGATGGGGATAATGAGAGACTGGCTAAGAAATACAAAGTTACAGCTAGACAGAAGGAATAAGTTCTAGTGTTCTGTAGCACTACACAGGCACTATAGTTTACAATAATCTATTGTATATTTTCAGATAGCTAGAAGAGAGGATTTTGAATGTTCCCAAGACAAAGAAATAAGTGTTCGAGGTGACGGATATGCTAATTATCTTGATTTGATCATTACATATTGCATACATGTATCAAAATATAATGCTGTAGTCTATAAGTATGCATAATTATGATGTGCCAATTAAAAAGAATTGAAAAAATTAAAAAACAAAAGTAGGAAGAAGACAGAAAAAGTTTATGGATGTGTGTTGTTTACCAATGAATCCCAGCTGAGGAGGATTCATATATAATTGCTGCCGAGTTTGGTCTTGGCCCTCTGCAGTACTACCATGAACATACAATTTCCCTTTGTTTCATGAGTTAGAGTTTCTATACTAAAAGAACTGTTGAGTACCACACTTGACATGTCTACCCACATCAGGGTTTATTCGCCATTGATATTCAAAATTTGCATGTGATATTTCCACACAGATGGTGTGGACTGCCTGGACCAGCCTGGGACCACATGAGCTTGGGTGCGTGGGCTCTGCCTAGGTGGTTGTGGGCTGGCCGGCCTATGGCTGGGTGTGGGGGTGCCTCCTTTACTCTAGGCGTACATCCCCCCTTCTCAGCATGACATGGCTGACATGTTCATCTTGTTTATCCTGCCAAGTGTCTTCATATTAACATGCTACTTTTGGAGGATGACTTCTAAACAATTTAACTGCTTTCCACAAATATCTGTGAGGTGGTTTTCATGTTAAAACGTGGCTATCTGTTGAAATGCAGATTTAACCCAGGCTCCACACTATACAGGGAATGAGGGAACGGGGCTCAGGCCAGTCCATGTCCAGGCACCTCTGGAAGACGTAGGGATGCATTTCCACTTAAAAAACCTGGGAGATTGTATAAGTAAATGACTCAACTAAATACTATGTTGCACTTCAAAACTTTAGGGCTGATTCTTTAGAGCTGAGATGTTCAATATAGTAGTCATGACCACATGTGGCTATTCAAATTTGAATTAATTTAAAGTAAATAAAGCTAAAAATTCAGTTCCCTAGTCACTTTAAACACATGCCAAGTGGCCAATAGCCCCCCGTGGCCAGGCTTGGGCAGGGCACAGATGGAGCCTTCCCACCATCCTAGAAAGTTCTGTTCGACAGTACTCTCGGAGTTGCGTAGACACAGGAATATTCCGAATTGAGCAATTCAGGGTTAATGAATTTCGCAGTTGATTATTAAAAATATATGTTTTACTTACAGACCTATACTAACATTTTCCACTTAAAACTTGATTTTCTTTTTCAATTGAGTCCCTTAGAAAATCTCAAATACAGATTTGTTTGGATAATATTTTCAAAATCTGCTCCTGACTGTATTTTCAGTGAAAACCTAAGTCAGTCACGTTTTGTTGAAATTTAATCTGTATCTAACGTACAGAGTGTAAACAGAAGTTGAAGAGCAGCAGCAGTAGGAAGACTGTTGAAGGCTTCATCGGGTCTTTGTAGAAGCTCTTTGTTCTAGAGGAATCACCAGATGCCATGTACGTGTTGTCATGTAGCGGAGTGAGCAGTCATTTGTGGGGATGACAGCTGCGTCTCCTCAGTCACCACAGTTGGATTAAACTCATTTTGTAGATCCAATATCTGGGTTTCAGCATAAAGACCATAAGCAGAGAAATAGTCAGCTGTTGAGAAAATCCCACAGCCTTCCTCTTTATTAGTTTGCAGACAATCTTGGTTATTTGGCATAATGCACTCAAATTTTGTTTAAAGAAAGTAGTTTACTGATTATTTGAATTTTCAGTTTCAGTAGTAAGTGAAGAGAACATGTTGACTTCAGCTGCTGCAGAACACTGAAAAAGTGTTACTTTTGATTTTACTGCAGATTAGACGTGATGGAATTTTTTTCTCTAATGCCCAAAGTTTACTGTTTTGAAGACCAAGTGTGATTTCCAGCTGAGCATTCACTTAGCAATTTAAAGTTTACAGTTGTCTTTCTCACCTACAATATCTTGGGAAAACTTCACAATGCTTAAAAGACAAGACACCAATGACCGAAAGGAAAAATACTGGCAAAGACCACAGATGCAGCAACAAAGATAGGCACGTTGGCCTCAATATCAAAGCTAGGCGGTATCAAGGAAGTTACTTTTATTATATAAATGCATACNTGAAGAGAATACATAATGGTCCACATTCAAGAAGATTGTCTTTAGTGTAATAAGAGTTCAATCTCTTATTTCCATTAGGTTAACAACTGATTATATGTTAAGACCAAACATCGTGTTAAAGTATAATTTTCAAAAGTTAAAACATGACTGTTTTAGTCCATTTTCTGTTGCTATAACAGGATACCTGAGATTGGGTAATTTATAAAGAGAGGTTTATTTGGCTTAAGATTGTGGGACAGCTGCATCTGGTATGGGCCTCAGGCTGCTTCTACTCCTGGCAGAAAGTGGCAGGCAGCCGGCAGGTACAAGCAGATCACATGGCGAGAGGAAGAAAGTGAGAGAGAAGGTGCCAGGGTCTTTTTAAGCAATGAGCTCTCGTGGGAACTAATAGAGCAAGATCTCACTCATTAATCTCCCCTCCCCCAGGGAGAGCATTAATCCATTCATGAGGGATCCACCCCCATGACTCAATCAGTTTCCAACACTGCCACATTGGAGATCAAATTTCCACATGAGCTTTGGAGGGGTCAACACATCCAAACTCCATCAATGACTCTCATAAAGAATTAAAAGGTGTCAAAACTTCATTCAACTAATTAATGAGAGAACCACCAATTGAAAGTCTGGTTCAATGAACATTTTCAGGAATTGGATATTTATCAACATTTTGAAAAAAAAATAGAATAAGATTGATACATTAGATATGAAACATATTAATGTCCTACTAGGCAGGAAAACCTTAAACACTGAGTTTATATTCTGTCCTGGGCAGAAATCTACAAATTGACTAATTTCAGTGTCTGAATTCTAATCAAATAGTACATAGCAAAGTTAGGGCAGGCCATCCCTCTCTGATTTCTAAATTTTGGATGTTGTTCTCAAAGTGAAATCCTAAAACTATCTAATGATCTAGTCAATGCTCTTGGGTATCACTAAAGTGCTGAGTCTAATAAAATCGACTTTTGTTAATGCAGCAAGTGTGCCAGTAAAAAAACAGATGATTTGTCAAATGTTTTAAATGTTAAAAATACTCACTTTTATTTTAAAACCATTTCATTAAAGTGCTGAGTCTAATAAAATCGACTTTTGTTAATGCAGCAAGTGTGCCAGTAAAAAAACTGAGATGATTTGTCAAATGTTTTAAATGTTAAAAATACTCACTTTTATTTTAAAACCATTTCATTTTTCCTTAGGTCTTTAGATGCATGCTAATTTATACATATATGTCAAAATTTGCTACAAGTAAGATGGCCTATTTAAAGCAAAATATTTTATAATGGAAAACTACCCTGACTTTGTATAGATATAGAATTAAAGGCCGTAAGAGTAAAATGATTCTTTCGCTCTTGTCTCTGCAACTGAATATCTTAAATTGCAACATATGAGCTACTCACTAAGGGCATACTGATGAATTTCCAAATATTTATTTAGCTATCCATGATGTGTGGTTTTGTATTTCACATATATGTATGTCTATACATTTTAAATTTAAAATACATGAAATATTTGTTACAATTAATACCATGTTCATAGTAAAACTAAAAGATGAGTAAAAATCTTAACATTGTTGAAGGAGTAAAAAGCATTGAGGTAATTCTTAAAATAACTGTGAGCTGTTCTGGTCTAGAATCAGTATAACAGATTCCTCAGCTGCAGTTTTCTGTGAAGAAAAAAGAAACAAACGACAGCACGACATCCTTTCTTGATGTGTACTTTAGGGGAACTGAACTTGTAAAACTTATCTTGAGGTTATCTCAGAGCCAAGGAAACATTCAGGTTAAGTCTGTTCATGGAAGAGAAAATAAAGGATTTTAAAAGTAAGAAGATGGGGATAATGAGAGACTGGCTAAGAAATACAAAGTTACAGCTAGACAGAAGGAATAAGTTCTAGTGTTCTGTAGCACTACACAGGCACTATAGTTTACAATAATCTATTGTATATTTTCAGATAGCTAGAAGAGAGGATTTTGAATGTTCCCAAGACAAAGAAATAAGTGTTCGAGGTGACGGATATGCTAATTATCTTGATTTGATCATTACATATTGCATACATGTATCAAAATATAATGCTGTAGTCTATAAGTATGCATAATTATGATGTGCCAATTAAAAAGAATTGAAAAAATTAAAAAACAAAAGTAGGAAGAAGACAGAAAAAGTTTATGGATGTGTGTTGTTTACCAATGAATCCCAGCTGAGGAGGATTCATATATAATTGCTGCCGAGTTTGGTCTTGGCCCTCTGCAGTACTACCATGAACATACAATTTCCCTTTGTTTCATGAGTTAGAGTTTCTATACTAAAAGAACTGTTGAGTACCACACTTGACATGTCTACCCACATCAGGGTTTATTCGCCATTGATATTCAAAATTTGCATGTGATATTTCCACACAGATGGTGTGGACTGCCTGGACCAGCCTGGGACCACATGAGCTTGGGTGCGTGGGCTCTGCCTAGGTGGTTGTGGGCTGGCCGGCCTATGGCTGGGTGTGGGGGTGCCTCCTTTACTCTAGGCGTACATCCCCCCTTCTCAGCATGACATGGCTGACATGTTCATCTTGTTTATCCTGCCAAGTGTCTTCATATTAACATGCTACTTTTGGAGGATGACTTCTAAACAATTTAACTGCTTTCCACAAATATCTGTGAGGTGGTTTTCATGTTAAAACGTGGCTATCTGTTGAAATGCAGATTTAACCCAGGCTCCACACTATACAGGGAATGAGGGAACGGGGCTCAGGCCAGTCCATGTCCAGGCACCTCTGGAAGACGTAGGGATGCATTTCCACTTAAAAAACCTGGGAGATTGTATAAGTAAATGACTCAACTAAATACTATGTTGCACTTCAAAACTTTAGGGCTGATTCTTTAGAGCTGAGATGTTCAATATAGTAGTCATGACCACATGTGGCTATTCAAATTTGAATTAATTTAAAGTAAATAAAGCTAAAAATTCAGTTCCCTAGTCACTTTAAACACATGCCAAGTGGCCAATAGCCCCCCGTGGCCAGGCTTGGGCAGGGCACAGATGGAGCCTTCCCACCATCCTAGAAAGTTCTGTTCGACAGTACTCTCGGAGTTGCGTAGACACAGGAATATTCCGAATTGAGCAATTCAGGGTTAATGAATTTCGCAGTTGATTATTAAAAATATATGTTTTACTTACAGACCTATACTAACATTTTCCACTTAAAACTTGATTTTCTTTTTCAATTGAGTCCCTTAGAAAATCTCAAATACAGATTTGTTTGGATAATATTTTCAAAATCTGCTCCTGACTGTATTTTCAGTGAAAACCTAAGTCAGTCACGTTTTGTTGAAATTTAATCTGTATCTAACGTACAGAGTGTAAACAGAAGTTGAAGAGCAGCAGCAGTAGGAAGACTGTTGAAGGCTTCATCGGGTCTTTGTAGAAGCTCTTTGTTCTAGAGGAATCACCAGATGCCATGTACGTGTTGTCATGTAGCGGAGTGAGCAGTCATTTGTGGGGATGACAGCTGCGTCTCCTCAGTCACCACAGTTGGATTAAACTCATTTTGTAGATCCAATATCTGGGTTTCAGCATAAAGACCATAAGCAGAGAAATAGTCAGCTGTTGAGAAAATCCCACAGCCTTCCTCTTTATTAGTTTGCAGACAATCTTGGTTATTTGGCATAATGCACTCAAATTTTGTTTAAAGAAAGTAGTTTACTGATTATTTGAATTTTCAGTTTCAGTAGTAAGTGAAGAGAACATGTTGACTTCAGCTGCTGCAGAACACTGAAAAAGTGTTACTTTTGATTTTACTGCAGATTAGACGTGATAGAATTTTTTTCTCTAATGCCCAAAGTTTACTGTTTTGAAGACCAAGTGTGATTTCCAGCTGAGCATTCACTTAGCAATTTAAAGTTTACAGTTGTCTTTCTCACCTACAATATCTTGGGAAAACTTCACAATGCTTAAAAGACAAGACACCAATGACCAAAAGGAAAAATACTGGCAAAGACCACAGATGCAGCAACAAAGATAGGCATTTCTCACCTACAATATCTTGGGAAAACTTCACAATGCTTAAAAGACAAGACACCAATGACCGAAAGGAAAAATACTGGCAAAGACCACAGATGCAGCAACAAAGATAGGCGCGTTGGCCTCAATATCAAAGCTAGGCGGTATCAAGGAAGTTACTTTTATTATATAAATGCATACATATACATACACACATATACATACACACATATACATACATACATACAAGGAGTCTTCAAAACGTTCACGGAAAGATTTATATTATCTTTTAATTTCATTTTCCAATTACCCTTGAATATATGGATGTACTTTTTTTTTCTCATTGTTATGTAGTATTTTCTGTTGAGAGTGGACACTTCCACAAAAAAGAAAGTTTGTTTATGCTTTTAGGACTTACATTTTTGGTTGTATAACTCATGTGAGTGGTTTCTAACCCTTGCTTGGTCACTACATCTTTAGGCTATGATGAAAGTTTCCCGGGAACATGCCCATATGCACAGAAAACTTTAAATACACTTTCAGGAGGTGCTTAGATCTGAAGGAGACCTGTTAGAAGTTCATGGGCCCCAGGATAAGAAGCCCTTAAATAACCTAAAGTCTCAACACGCTTTTTTAGCTGTGCTCCTTTTCGTCATTTAGTAAACCTAATATCCACACGATGGCGGCAGCGTCATAAAGCACCTTGCCAGTATGTTAAATATTATTAAAGTAAAACTATTCTAATGTCATGCTGAGAAATAGAGAACTAACACTGCTATAGATTGGCTACTGAAGAGTAAATAGCAAAATGCTGTAAGAGCAAAACAAAAATTAGTACAGTTAAATTTTGCTTCTGTGAATATTTTGCTTTGTTCTTAAACCAAATTATTTATGTATTTTCTCTTCTTTTTTTTTTGGAAATAATATTTATTTATTTATTTATTTATTTATATTTTGTCAATATACAATGTAGTTAGTTATTGTGTCCCATCACCAAAACCTCCCTCCCTC
>NW_007728481.1:145052-151746 GCF_000696425.1 Galeopterus variegatus
ACAGGTGTACCTTCGACTTGATGATTTCCATTCCTTTGGATATATTCCCAGGAGTGGGATAGCTGGGTCGTATGGTAGGTCTATCTTCAGCTGTTTGAGGAACCTCCAAACCATTTTCCATAGGGGTTGCACCATTGTGCATTCCCACCAACAGTGTAAGAGAGTTCCTTTTTCTCCGCAGCCACGCCAGCATTTATCTTTCGGTGTCTTTTGGATTTTTGCCATCCTAACTGGGGTGAGATGGTATCTCAGTGTGGTTTTGATTTGCATTTCCTGGATGCTGAGTGATGTTGAGCATTTTTTCATATGACTGTTGGCCATTTGCATATCTTCTTTAGAGAAATGCTTACTTAGTTCTTTTGCCCATTTTTTGATTGGGTTGCTTGTTTTTTTCTTGTAAAGTTGTTTGAGTTCTTTATATATTCTGGATATTAGTCCTTTGTCGGATGTGTATTTTGCAAATATTTTCTCCCACTCTGTTGGTTGTCTTTTAGCTCTGTTAATTGTTTCTTTTGCTGTGCAGAAGCTTTTTAGTTTGATATAGTCCCATTTGTTTATTTTTCCTTTGGTTGCCTGTGCTTTTGGGGTCATATTCATGAAGTCTGTGCCCAGCCCTATTTGCTGAAGGGTTTCTCCTATGTTTTCTTTAATAAGTTTTATTGTTTCGGGGTGTATATTTAAATCCTTCATCCATTTTGTATTTTCTCTTCTTAGTAAACATTTGAGTTATTTTATAGTAAGTCAGCTTTTTATTTTAGTAATTAACATAATGAAATACAAATTGATACATTTTATACTAAATTGTGGATTAAATATTTTTATATATTTGGCCCATGTGGACCAATCATGACAGTCTTTAGTTTATTTTTGCTCGGGGATATTTTGTACTGAGAATATTTAGATTTTTAAAAACTTTTTTAGTACTTAAGTTTTGAATGTCAGAAAGAGCTCTGTTATAATTTTTATAATGTTTATGGTATGATATCTTTTATTTTTATTTATAAATTGGATAATTTCACAAAGAGTTTGAGTTAAATTAATAAATTATTGTGTTGTTAAAGTTTATTCTTCAGAACACCAGTCCCTTAAAATGCTCCAAGAAAAAGTTTCCATAGTCTAAATAACTTAAGAAAATTCTGTACACTATTTCTGTCTTTTCAAGATTCACTGTGCACTTTCATATATTAAAGGCTCTGAGAAGTCCTAGGGAAACAAAGCTGTTTAATTTTATTATAGTGTTTTCCAAATTCTTTGGGCAATGGAATATCTAATAATAGCATAATTATTATAATATCTTACAGAAATAGTATCCTTGAAACTTATTCTAAAAGCGATGAACTTATGACTTTAATTCCTTATTGCCATTTTCTGTGTGGTTTGGGTTGTTTGTGTGGTATTTTTGAAAACAACATTAAGGTAAGTGTCACCAAAACTGAATTTTACCATTATATTCTGCTGCTAAGAAGCAGTGTGATTTTAAATACATTACCTAATTCCAATGAGTCTGTCTTCATTTACTCATTTATAAAACAAACATAAAGTAAAGATTCTGGGATTTTAAAAAATCTCTGCTGTTTTGTTATTCCATAATATATACTCTAGCCTGCTTTCAAAGACGGGGGCCTTTTCAACTTTTCCTGTATCCCACTAAATACCATATAGCAGGGCATAGGATTTATTAAACATAAATAAAATAAAAGATTCCTAAAATAATGTGAAAGAAACAGAAATGTTTCTAAATTTGTTGTGCTTCTTATCAATAAATACCTATATAGTCATGGCTTTGAACAAAAGGTATAGGTTGGGTTTTCTCTTGCATGGCAAGCAATGTGGAGACAGCTTACCCAGGGCTGAATTAGAAGACCAAAGTCTCTGCAGTTCCATTAGCTTTTCCCTCATGTTGGCATGATGGCTGCTGCAGCTCCAGCCATAAAGTTCACCCTTCCAACAAGAAGAAAGGAGGAGGATGAGGAAGAGGGGGTGCCTATGGGAAGCAAGCAATAATTTCCTGACTATCCCTAGCACACTCACTTTTGCTAAGATCTTATTTAGCATGTGGAAGAGTACCTAGCACGTAGGAAGAACTCAGAAATATATGTTGAATGAATAGATCTCAGAGGCCAGTTCTATCTCACATGACTGGGCTCAGACATTCCCAGGTTGAGAAGTGTAGATTTTTTTTTTCTCCTTAATCTAAGCCACTTGATGAGTGAAATCCTGGTTCTGTTGGTAAAGTAGAGAGCATAACAGTTAATAGCTGTGTCTGCCACAAATTGTAGCTCTTTCTGAAGGCCGTACTAAGATAAACTACTTTTTCAAACAAACTGAGAAAAATCTACAGTGGGAAAGGGCCAGAGACACTGACTCAGCTTCTTTGACTGGGCAGAGTGGAAAATCCTGCTCATCAAATGTCCCCCACTGACTGCCAAACCTCCTTCCTTTTCCTAATAATCATAAATGACTGCGGTGATATTAACATGACTTCAAACTTCCTAAGGCAACATGGTTAAAAACCTTAGTGTGTAAGTTTCCTTCAGACTTACAACAATATCTCTGAATGGAAAATATCAAATAGACCTTACTGCCTAACTAGACCCCAAAAGTTTCATTATAACAAATGGCAACAGGTATCCACATAGTAATTGGAAATAGTGGTAAAACTGGAAATACCTCATAATTACAGAATATTGGATTTGGAAAAGAAAGAGAACTCACATTCAAACACCTTTCTAACAAAGATTATATCATATCTGCAGACAGTAGCAAGAAAATGGCCTGAAAATGCCACAGGCCTTAATTAATGAATTACACTTCACAATAATTTGTGGTCAGCCAAGCATTTTTCACAGATGTCATGCACCTCAATGCACTTCATCTTTCCAAACATCTACATAAGAGTGGCTGTTATCAGCCCCATTTTGCACATGGCAGAAACTGAGGAGAAAGGACAACTCACCCAAATTCACTAGGCTCTGACGTCACCCGTTATTTCTGTGATTTCAAAAGAGACACCTCATAATATGATAAAAAGGTGCTGGCCTTTTTCAGTTCAACCTGATACTGAAATCAAATTTATTTGGTCCTATCATAGAGTGTATCTTTCTTCACTTCTGACTCATCTAGAATTTTCCAGTCTCCAGTTTGTGGCCTGGCATTGTCTTTGAACATGCCTAGACATACTTAAACTGGAACCTGGCCTGGATGGCTCTGAAGGTCATGCTACCTTGGCCCCTTCATCAGCTCCAGATCCTCCTCCTCCTGAATTTGAACATGATAGTGAGGAAGGCACCAGGGAATCACACCATTACCAGTATCCAGTTTGTGGCCTGGCATTGTCTTTGAACATGCCTAGACATACTTAAACTGGAACCTGGCATGGATGGCTCTGAAGGTCATGCTACCTTGGCCCCTTCATCAGCTCCAGATCCTCCTCCTCCTGAGTTTGAACATGATAGTGAGGAAGGCACCAGGGAATCACACCATTACCAGTATTAAATCTGTGCCTTTTCTACCACTTCCTTCTCTTACCCTGACAGTATAATATTTCAGCAGTCTTGATTATGCTGTTGTTTACAAGATTCATGAAGACAGTAATTCCTGTCACATCATATGAAATCCACCAATTCTGAATTGTAGCTGAAATAAATAAGTGATACAATTAATTAATTTATTCATCCAAAATTTATGATAAACCTATTTTACTGCATGAACCTGGTCAGCCTCTGATACCAACAAGACGAATAACGCCTATCCCTTCCCTTCGAGGAATTTTATTCTCCATCCATATAAAGATTGCACTGTTTCTGATTGATGATTTCTGGTATTTTTCTGGAAGAAGTTAGTGTTTCCTCTTTCCCCCTTGCTGATAATTTTGATTTCTCAGCTTGCTGGTTGAACATGTAATGCTACTGTCTAAATATTCCTGGGAATTAAACTCTGTCAGCAGATCCTGGAAAACATTGAGCAACTAATATACAGCAGGGAGACAAGAAAGACACAGGGAGTTCCCCACAGTAGAGCAATTTCTCTAGTTCAGAAATTAAACCATTCAGAAGAGCAATTTCTCATGAGTGCTATTGGATAGATACATTAGAGTTACCATAGTACAGTCTATATTCCCAATTTTGTAGATTAAAACTTGACACTCTCCTAATTTAGTCCTTAAAAAGAATAAGTTTGAAGTGAGACCTCACATAATGCCAGTCATTCACTGTGATACATTGAACAGAATTGTTTAAAAGTGATCAAATACACTCACTTTTAGTTGTCTGGATAATTACGTGGTTAGGAGGAGTAGCTATTTGAACAAGGGTGAGGTATCTTATATAGACAGCTGCAATAAAGCTCAGCTTCCCTCAAACTGGGCCTTTCTCCCTCTTATGATGCAGGAACTATCATTTCCTGTGGGTCCCAAAGCTCCCAGGTGTGGGGAGTTGGTTTTTCCAGACAAGTCCTGTGGCTAGCTGACGCCCCAAATGCAGATTGCATGGCACCAAGCAGAGGCTTAATATTCTCATTGTCAAAGCTATTTGCTCAAGCCTGCTGTGTAGAAAGGGAGACTGTGGGGAGAGGTCAACCAGATGTTCTTTCATTGAGGGAGCATTCTCAGTCACCTAAGATTGGATTACTTTCCCTTCCAGGAAGCTGCTATAGCTTCTGTTGTCTTATGACCTTGGTGCATATCACAATATTTTGTAGTCACAAGGGTAGGGATTATGGTTAAGTAAGCACTGACTCCCAAATGCATAGCACGGTTTGTCACATGGAAAATGCTGTATGCAGGTTTATTCAATTATAAATGCAACACCCCATGGTGTTTAAGTGTATGGAGTCTCCTGTACAACCGCCTCTTGCCAGCTGAGCACCCTTGGGCAAGGTTAACCTCTGGTGCATCAGGCCCTCCATCTGCAAACTAAGCAGAGTATTGGTAATTATCTCATAGTGTTGCCAGATAAATAAATCAGCGGAAAGCACGATTACAAGAAAACACATTTAGCACTTAGTTCAGGTTAATGAAGGTGAGGCAGCCTTAAGATGAAAGCAGCACAGTGAGGAGGGAACAGAGAGAAAGGAACTTGGACCACCTTGACACTTCCAGTTCCATAAACTAATACACTTCCTTCCAATTGTTAAGTCGATTTTATTTGGATTTTCGATTAAGTTGAAAGAATCCTGACTTCATAGTCAAACTTGTTAATATTTTAAATCTCATGAATGGTTATGAAATTAACTTCTTATAATTTAATTAGCATTTCTCTGCTAAACTACTAAGTCTGGAATTTTTATTTTTCAGTTGCCCATTTTTGTTCTGTCTTTGGTGAAATTTTGTTGCTGTTTTATGCTGACAATTTTCCTATTTGAGAGTGTATCTGTTTTATGGATTCTTATGATGTGTGTGTGTACATATATAGGTATGTATTCTGGCTTATAATACTTTTATGTTACATGGGTTGAAAGGTTCTTTTTTAAGTCTACGAGTCTGTAACTTAGTTCTTAACTATTTATGGTATAATTTGGTGTGCTGTTTAAATGAGTCTTTTAAAAATTATTATTATTTTTATTGCTTTTGAGGTCTCATTTAAGAAATATTACCTTTAACTTAAAAGATAGTCTTTAAAAAGATAGTCTTCTATATATTCTTCTAAGTGTTTAAAATACTTTTCTTTTGAAGTTTAGTCTTTTATAACACATCTGGAACTTATTTTGAGGCATGATGTCATTGCTATAATTTTATTGTTTTTATTATGGAAAGCCAATTGTCCCAGCACCATTTAATAAATAAATTTGTCTCTTTGCATGATTTGAAATGCCTTTGCTATTGTGTACTGAGGACCCATTCTTTCATGGGTCTATTTTTGTTCTATTGATATATTTCTCTATCCCTACCATCTTCATATTGTCTTAATTAACATAGTTTATGTAATTGACAAATTCGACATAGCTTACAAATAAGCTTTTATATTTACTAAATCAAGTCATCTTACTTGTAAATATTTTCTAAATTTTCCTTGGCTTTTCTAGTCAGTACATTTCAGTCGATGTATCAATTTTTTAGTTGAGGTAAAATTCACGTTTCAACATTTTAACAATTTTTTTTTTTTTTTGTCTTCTGTCTTTTTCCGTGTCCGGCAACAGATCGCAACCCTCAGTATTGCCCCCGTACGGACCGGGGACCGGCAACGGGATTGCAACCCTCGGTGTTGCTCCCGCACCTCGCTCAGCCAGTGAGAGGGAACCGGTCTATATGTGGGATCCGAACCCTCGGGCGGGAGCGCCGCCGCGCTTCCCAAGTGGCGCACTTATCCAGTGCGCCACCGGGACGGCCTACATTTTAACAATTTTTAAGTGTGCAATTTAATGCTTTTGGTACATGCACAATGTTATATAACTATCACCACTACCCAAATTGAGAACATTTTCATCACCCCCCAAAGAAACCTTATACCCATGAATCAATCACTCCTCATTTCTTTCTTTCTTAGTCCGTGGAAACCACTAATCTGCTTTCTGCCTCTATGGATTTGCCTATTCTGGACATTTCATATAAATTAAATTATACAATGTGTGCCATTTTGTGCCTGGGTTCTTTTATTTAGCATAACATTCTCAAGTTTTGTTATTTCATTACTTTTTATGGTTGAATAATGTTCTCAATTTGGGTAATGGTGATAGTTATATAACATTCTCAAGGCTT
>NW_007728481.1:151908-154524 GCF_000696425.1 Galeopterus variegatus
CTATCACCACTACCCAAATTGAGAACATTTTCATCACCCCCCAAAGAAACCTTATACCCATGAATCAATCACTCCTCATTTCTTTCTTTCTTAGTCCGTGGAAACCACTAATCTGCTTTCTGCCTCTATGGATTTGCCTATTCTGGACATTTCATATAAATTAAATTATACAATGTGTGCCATTTTGTGCCTGGGTTCTTTTATTTAGCATAACATTCTCAAGGCTTGTTATTTCATTACTTTTTATGGTTGAATAATGTTCCATTGTATGACTATGCTACATTTTATTTATTCATTCATCAGTTAACCAACATTTGGATTGTTTACCCTTTTTGGCTATTATGAATAATGCTGTTATGAACATTCGTGTTCAAGTTTTTGTTTAAACATTATGTTTTCGATTCCCTTAGGAGTACAATTGCTAGGTCCGATGGTAATTCCGTTGAACTTTTTGAGGAACCACCAGACTGTTTTCCACATGACTATACCATTTTACTTCTCACCAGCAATGTATGAGAGTTCTAATTTCTCCACATTCTTTCCAATATTTATTTTTTACTTTTTTACAGTCACTCTAATGACTGTTAGGTGGTATCTCATTGTGATTTTGATTTGCATTTCCCTGATGGCTCGTGATGACGAGCATCAGTTCATTGACTTATTGGCCATTTGTATATCTTCTTTGGAGAAATTTCTACTCAAATTCTTTGCCATTTTAAAATTGGGCTGTTTGTCTTTTTGTTGTGGAGTAGTAACAGTCTTTTTTCAGGATACTAGAGTCTTATGAGATATATGATTTGCACATATTTTCTCCCATTCTGTAGTTGCCTTTTTACTTGCTTGACAGTGTTCTTTGATGTACAAGTTTTTAATTTTGATGAGATTCAATTTATCTTTGTTTTTGTTGCTGTGCTGTTGATGTCATATTAAAAAACAGTTGCCTAATCTAAGGTCACAAAGATTTTTACCTATAGGTTTGAGTCCTTTAATATTTTTTTCAAAATTATATTGGCTATTTGATGCCTCTTACAATTCCATGTAATTTTCAGAATCAGCTGGTCAATTTCTTTATAAAAGGCAGTTGAAATTTTGATAGTAGATCATAGTGGGGAATAGTGCCATTTTCCAATGATGTCTTTCCCTTTTTCTGAGTCTTATTTAATTTCTTTCATCAGTGTTTTATAGCTGTTAGTGTAATAGTATTTTACTATTTTTGAAAATTCATTTGTAAATATTTTATTATTTTTAATGCTATTGTAAAGGGAATGGTTTTCATAATTTTGTTTTTGAATTGTTTATTGCTAGTGTACAGAAACACAACTTTAGCATGTTGCTCTTGTATCTTGTGACTGTGCTGAAGTTACTTATTACCTCTAACAGTTTTTTTATGGGTAGATTCTTTAGGTTTTTCTATACATAACACATGTCATCTGTGAAATGAGGTGGTTTTGCTTCTTCCTTTCCAGTTTAGATGCATTCTATTTCTTTTTCTTCCCTAATTTCCCTGGCTAGAACTCTTTCAGTAGGAGTAGCAAGAGGGAAAAACCTTGTCTTGTTGCTGATCTTAGGAGGAAAAACTTTCATTCTTTTACCCTTAAGTATTTTGTTAGCTGTACTTTTTTTAAAAAATAGAAACCCTGTATCAGGTTGAGAAAGATCCTTTGTATTTCTATCTTTTTAAAGTGTTTTTATCATGTAAGGGTGTGAGATTTTGTCAAATGGCTTTTTTTCTTGCACAGTTGAGATGATGATTTTATTTTCTTCATTCTATTAATATATTTTAAGGAATTAGCTCACATGACTGTGGGTCTGGCAAGTTAAAAATCTGCAGGGTAGACCAGCAGGCTAATGTCAACATCTGGGTCACCTGTGGGTCTGTTTGTATGATCTATTTTTCCCTTGGCTATAGGCTATGTAGTTCTGATTAAGGATGATTTCCAAAAAGAGGTAAAAATTGGGCTATCCAAAGCTGATTTTGTAGGGCAAGAGGAGGAAAGAGCATCCCAGACAAAGGAAAGAGCTATGAAAAGACACAGACATAGGAAAGAGCTCAGTTTTTTTTTTTTTTATGCTTCCCACAAAACCTGTTAAAATGCCTAGAACAAAGGAATCTATATAAATTACTGACAGACTGAAAACAAAATTCTAGACCAAGTTACCCTTTTGAAAAGAAAATCCATTCCAATCTTAGATCCAGGGCCATTTTAAAATCTCTTTTAGCATTTTTATTTCTAATTTTTAAGATGAAATTTTTTTGGTAGAATTTGTGGATAATTTAAATTCATAGGAGTGCTGTGCCACCAGGGAACAATTACCCCAAAATCCTAAAAGAATTTAGAAGACACAACATAAAATTGCCTGTAAGCATTTGAAGTTAAAACAACTCTTCTATGTGTCCAGGAAATCCACGAATAGGGAATGATGTCCAGGGCTGGAAGAGACCACGTGCTTTAGTGCCTCACGATGGGGATGGTGAGGAAGAAGACAGGGTTGCTCTGACCCCATCCGGACTATCCTGAGCAACAAGAATGAGTCTTCTACAGGAGACCAAGAGCAACCACAGTATTTAGAGGACATTTTTCATGATTCAAAGCTTAATGTTTACTAAAGTTAAAA
>NW_007728481.1:155278-157677 GCF_000696425.1 Galeopterus variegatus
TCTGGCACTTAGAAGGTCTACAATTTTAAGCAACTGTAACTAGTCTTATCCTCAGTTTTTTTTTTCTTTTTCATCTATAAAATGGCAGTACTGTGATGTCTAACTGACAGGTTGTTGTCAGTATTAGTAAAAGCTTAGATTTGAATTCTGCAAGCCTACTTTTTCCACTCCAGAACTCTTACAGCACATTATCAGGACACCTTTGATTTTTCTCAGAAGTTTACCTGCTGAGCTTTATCAGACAATGAAGTTCAGTAACCCCTAATGTTCTGCCTTTGCATCTAGATTACTCAGAACTGAATTGAATGATTGTTATGGGCATTGTGAGTTTGTTACCATATGGTAACTACACCAATATCAAATTTGATGTATATTACCTCTTCTATGTTTTCTTTTAAATTCCCATCTAGAAAAAAGGTATACATTATGTCCAATCCTTTTAAATGTGGTGAGAATATACATTATGAACGACCAATCATTTTTATGGAGAAGTTTTGGTTGTGAATGTTACACATCCAGTAAATAAAATACATTAATAGTAATCATGAGCACCTAACCACTTGCCAAATCCTGGAAATGAAAGTTTTGAGTTGAATTAATAAATCTATTTTGGCTTTAAATTGCAGGATTATCAGATTCAATTTGTTTATGATGAGAGAAAACAAAGCTAAGAAAGAAACTTTTAAGTTACTGAGTGCAGTGCAATGGTTTTGTAGAGGGAAACAGACCAGCAGCGGGAGGTGATGTCCAGTGAGTTGGGGGAAGTGTCGCTGGTGAACCACAGGCGCCTGCTTCCCAGTCTTGCTGTGGCCCAAGCTCCTGTCTACCATGGATCTCTCCTCAGTTCCATTTACAGACACCTTGGTTGTCTATTGCAGCATGATACACAACTCCAAACTTAGTGGTGCAAAACAACAGCTTTTTATTGAACTCACAGATTCTATAAGGCGGGAGTTTGGATATCGTCCAATGTGGTTGGTTTATCCTTATCCGTAATGTCTGGGGCCTCAGCTGGAAAGATTTAACAGTGAGGGGTGGTTCAAAATGCCTTGGGCTAGAATTATTTTGGAGAACTCTCTCAGTCACCTGGCATGAGGGATGAGGTTGTTAAAAGGTGTGGTCAGGAACACCTATGAGTGGCTTCTCCATGTGGTTTTAGTTTCCACCATGGTGGCCTTGGGGTGGTGAGGTCCTTACGTGATGGTTCAGGGCTCCACGGGCAGGCATTGTAGTGAATGGGGCAGAAGCTGCCTGGCATTTAGAGACCCAGCCTCCAAAGTCACATAGGGTCACTTCTACTATTCCCCAGTAGTTAAATAACCACACGCTCTCCTGGGTCCAAGGAGAGGAGACATGGACTCCAATTCCTGATGGGAGAACTATCACGTATTAAAGTAGCCAGACCAGGTGTTTACTGAGAATGTTTTATGTGTGAGACAATAGACTCTTCTTGGGAGACAGAAAAAAATAAGGCACATTCTCTGTCTTCAAAGAGCTCCTAGTTTATAGAGAAACAGGCAAATACTATCCAGGTTGATCTAGTTATTATGCTATAGCAATTAATATTTTGGTTTTGCAACAGGGGTAGTGAATAAATTAATGAAACAGTACAGAATATAGAAACAGACTGTAGACTATGGAATTTTGATAGATGATGACAGTGTTATGGCAGGTCATTGTCGAAANAACCACAGTATTTAGAGGACATTTTTCATGATTCAAAGCTTAATGTTTACTAAAGTTAAAACTTCCAAACATTAACAATGTCCCATGAGATCAAACTGGAAAGTACCTGCCCTTTTCTGATGAAAACATTAAACAAAATTGCCGGGCCACACAGCATTCCACTGTTGCAGGATACAGCATGTTGCAACAATTCACGATAAATTAATTTAATGGTGTTTATTCTTACAACTTGCCAAGGAAGACCCATTTTTAGTCCTTTGCTTTCCTAGTCCTATCAGAGGCTGGTTGAGGAGGTTCATATTTAAGAAAGAGAAGGGCAGGGATAGACAAACCATTGAACCTTCCACATGCTTTAGGGCACATTTTTATAACTTTTGAATTCATTTGCTTAGCTTCCCTCATTCTCCCGACATAAACAACACAGTTGTATCTTTCCTAAGAGTGTTTTATAACCTTCATAATCTCAGCTTTTTGAAAGTTAATACAAGGAAATGTCACATTTCTACATTTTTGCACAATTGCCACCAAAGACATTGGTCACAGGCTGGCCAATATCTTGGTGTAAGGTCCCAATATCAAACTGAATTTGGAATTTATTACGAGCATTGTGGAAAGAGAATGATATTTTAAAGTTGTGAATCTATGTTCGAGTCCTTGCTCTGGCACTTGGAAGGTCTACAATTTTAAGCAACTGTAACTAGTCTTATCCTCAG
>NW_007728481.1:158210-158534 GCF_000696425.1 Galeopterus variegatus
AAAAAAAAAAAAGCTAAACATAGGGAGAAGATATTTGTAACACGTATAGCTGAAATACAATCAGTATCTCCACCTCTACCATCTATCTGTCTACCTGTTTATCTATCTTTCTATCCATGGATCTACTTTTCTACCAATATGTACAAATAAAAGACAAGCCACTCAATAGAAAAATGGACAAAAGACACAAACAGCATTTCACCGAAGAGAAAAACATGAACAGCCAATAAATGAAGACTTGCTCTACGTGTTAGTGGTCATGAACATCTAAATCAAACTGCTACGAGATATCGTTTGATGCTGATTTGCTTGGCAAAAGTTAAT
>NW_007728481.1:159585-167124 GCF_000696425.1 Galeopterus variegatus
TAAATATTAAAAGGTCTAAGTGATAACTAAGGAAAAAGAGGTGGGCATTTTGTCTGCGTTCTTCGAAAACTTGTCTCAGTGTTTTGTAAATGGAGGTGTCACTGGGGAATGTGCTGGAGAAAGAAAGGCTGGAAATGGGGAGTTTTGTGGATACCAAGGAAGGGCCAGACAGCTGCTTTAATTAGCCTCAAGGAAGTTCACTCAATGGAAGGAAACACAGAATTCAAACTTGGCCTCCACAGAGCCCTAGATAACGAGGCACATGAGAGGCCTAAACATTCGAGTGAGTTTGCACGCTCTTCTGCTCCTCATTACGTCTTATCATGTTTGAATGCTCCTGCACTGCACTTTCCTCTGCATCTATAAACCCATTTATAACAAGTTTAGATGAAGAGTCTTCAACCCGACTTTTACCTCTCCTGTGCTTCATCTGTGCCTTGGACAACGCCACCACTTGGCCCGCACCAGTGTTTGGATGCTGTCTCTCTCTGTTGCAAAAGGGCTTTTGGAGTTTCAAGTTTGACCTCCCCTCAGAAAACTGAGCAAAGAAGCTAATGCAAACTTTCTGGGGTGAAGGAAAAGTCAACCCTCAAGTTCTTTTGAGGCATAAATGATTGGGAAGCTTGAGGAAGGATTCCCACACTCTGATAACCTGCCAGCTGCCTCGGCAGGCCTCATTTATCATACGAACGTTCACTGATGACTGCTCTCAAGCAGGGACTGCCCTGGGTGCTGCTGAGATCAGGCCTGTGGGTGCAACTGGCAGGTGGATCAGAGCACGAAACTTCTCCTGAGGTTCCATAATCACTTATGTTTGAATGAACTTGAGGATCAGCTATTGCTCAGAGAAGATCTGGATTCTCCATGGAATTTTTTTTTTGTGTGTGTGAAAGATACAAATAAACTAACACACATGTGTGTGCACACTCTCATATAGGCTATTAAAATACAGGTCATAGTAATTGTCATCAGAGAACTTAAAAAAGGGCTGCGATAGGGACTTGGTGTCAAAATCTCTCTATGTGTGTAATATCAGACTGATTTCCCACTTCTGATAATCTATGCTAGACCAGGCTTGTAATAGACTAGTTCAGATTTCTTTGGTCTTCTTAAATTAGGATATCGTATAAAGGGCAAACCAAATGTGTTCCTTCTGGCATGTTCTAGAACATATAGAAAGTGGCACAGGTAAGTTTGTTTTCTGAGAGACACAGGATTGCTCCCATTGCTTTCATTATGAAATAGCCTCCTTCCGGTTATGTCTTTAAAAGATGATGCCGTGTGAATCATAAATGTAGGCGGAGGGAACTAAAAATACCCTCCAAGTGGATCATTAAGGCTAATGGTAATATGTAGCTATCTCTACTCAAGGCTTTGCCGCAGGCGACCCCACTCGAGCAAGTGATGGGTGTCTCTGGAATCAGTTTTCTTACCTGAAGTTGCTGGGCTCCAGTGTTTTAAGATTTTTTCCTGTGCCTTAGGTTGAATGTCCCCCTGAAACTTAGTCCCCATTGTAACTGTTGAGAGTAGGAAATCCTATTACGGTAATCGAAAGGTGAGGCCTTGAAGAAGTGATAAAGTGTATGGTTTCACGGTGGGCGGTGGTGTGGTTTTGAGAGCTTTAAAAGGAGAGCACATGAGGAGCCATCTCTCTCTCTCTGCTCCACCACTTTCTGCAACGTGAGACCCCAGCATTGCTGTAAAGCCACCACCAAAGAAGACCCTCACCAGATGTGTCCCCTGGACTTTGGACTTCCCAGCCTCTGAAACTGTAAGCAGTAAATTTCCTTTTCTTACAAATTACCCAGTTCCAGATGTTTTGTTTTAAAAGAAACGGACTAATACATCCCACTTCAGGAGTCTGAGTTTGTCCTTAAAAGTGACTCAACGAAGGAATGCTTCTTAAAAGGTCAAGTAATTCCTTTCTCATTCTACAACTAACTTTCTAATTTTTTCTAAACATTTTTAGTGGTCACTCCCATGAAGAATATATTAGGAAATTTTGGCATATCGTGTTATTAACATGTTTTCAAAGAAAGAAGAAGAGCATTTGGCCTGGAGGGTCAAGACAGAGGGGAAATAATCAGGACATATTGATCACATATGGATGACCTCATTGTCCCTTGTCTCCTCCAGGGACTTAGGAGATGTCATCTGTGGCAGAGGAGGCAAAACAGGTTGGAGAGGTGCAGGTCTGTTCTATGCCACACGTGGACCACTCTTCAGTGCTGAGCAGGGGCCAGTAAATCACCTCCAAACTCCTATGACGTGTACAGGAGGTGGGGTCCAGTGGTCGTTCATGTCCATTCCTTCTGGCTGGGACCCTCAGTGGCAGGCAAGGCCTGGTGGGGGCAGTGCCTGCCGTTTCTGTTCATGCAGCTGTGTGGAGTGGAGCTGGGGATGAGCCCAGGTCTTCAGCCTCTTAGAATCATCACTTCTGAACAGGGTCAACCGTGGCGAAGCTGGGTCCAAGCACAGGTTGGAAGTGGTCGTTACTGCAAAAGTGGCATGAGGAGAAGGTCCAGAAATGATGCAGAGAACGTGTATGTGGTTCTGATTAAACAAAGAAATGTAACAAACGAACCCTTGCTCACGCTGAGAAATGTTCCAAAATGCCAAAGCTTGTGGTCTCATTTTCGGTTAAGCAGTGATGATTTAGGGTCTAAGTAGAGGGAATAAATGGATTTTCACTGCAAAGCATCCATATCTCTGAAACCTAAAGACCCCTGTGCATTCAGATGAAACTTACTTTTGCATGAAAATCTGCACTAGGTGTATGAACAGTGTCCGGGGCCACCTCATGTTTTCTAATTTGTCCCCGCGACCAGGTGGAGTGTCTCCTGCAGCTTCTCCGGGGTCTTTTCTTTCCACCAGCCCGTGGCTCACCGCGCTGCCTCAGTGTTGGTCACTCTCTGCTACTCGCTTATTCAATGCGTTTTATTTTTCATGTAACATTTCCACATGCTTTATCTCCCTTTATGAAGTGATGGCTACCATTCCGATGTGGTTACCGTGTGCCAGCAGTTAACGAACAAAGCACTTACTCTTATCAGTTTTATTGTGGAGAGGTGCCCGGTCTGAGTAGTAAGCAAAAGTTCTGAGTTACAAGCTGGGTCTCTCCAGCTCCAGCTTAGACTTTTTAATGGCTGTGCTGTACGGACAATCCCACCCTTTGGTCTTCCTCCAAGCCTTCTCCCCCTTTTTAGTCACCATTGGCATGTGAACATGGTATTTCCCCCAGTGAGTCAATTATAATGGAAATAATGATTTGTTTGGATGAATGTGTCATCACATCGCTCTGAGGGAAATGAAAAAGTGCAGAGGTGTGCTTCAGTGTGTGGTCTCTCTCTCTCACACACACACACATGCACGCATGCACACGCATACACATGCACACACACACATGGACGCTTGGTTTTGATTCCGTTACTCCACAGAGGATCACACGTAAGCTATATTGATTATTCAGCCATATTCTTAAATAACCTCAGTATCATTTCTAGCAGTACGTTCTGACTTCTATGAGAACATTTTTCTTCATGAGCACTCATGGGTCAAAATGTGGACATGAAAACTGTGTTAATCTTTGTGTTAAATTTGTTCTTTATCAATTGACACTAAAATTCAAAAAAAAAAGATTTGCCATTTGAAAGAAAATTATGACATAAAAACAGAGATAAACATTTTTAGATACTAAATGGCCCCCCAAATGTCTTTATACTCATTGTACTTTGATTTAGAATTTTTGTTTTTATTTAAATAAAAATTCTTTTCTTTTTTTTTTCCTTTTGGTCTTTTTTCGTGACCGGCAACGGATCGCAACCCTCAGTGTCGTGCCCGTGCCGGACTGGGACCGGCAACGGGATCGCAACCCTCGGTGTTGTGCCCGCACCTCGCTCAGCCAGTGAGCGGGAACCGGTCTGTATGTGGGATCCGAACCCTCAGTGGGAGCGCCACCACGCTCCCAAGTGGCGCACTGTAGCAGTGCGCCACAGGGCCGGCCCCTAATAAAAATTATTTTCTAAAACCAATTTTATGTTGAACTTGCAGAGGGTGAGAACATACCTTGGGAACAAAGTGGAGTGGGGGGGAAGGGGAGGTTGGGGATAATTGGGTGGGGAAACAGGGTACAATTGCAATTTGTAGTAATAGGCATGCTGCCACTATGGATCTGGCCTTCACATCTTGGGCATGAGTGGTGACAATCAGCTTTGGATCTCATAAATATTCATAACCAATGATAATACCCCCCCCCCAAAAAAAACCAAAACAAAACCCAAAATGTGCACATGAGCAGCTTTCTTGGTATAAGGAGCTAGGATGCTGGTGGTTTAGCTTTGATGTCTGAGTAGGCACTATACATTCAACGACCACATTACTTAATATGACTTTAAAAAAAAATTTTTATCAAGGTGTTGAGAGAGAAAGAAAACATACCTGGCAGTTCCTCCTAGTTTCTGGGGAGTCCTTCGGCATTGATCATGTGGGTGTATGCTTCCACTACTTTCTGCAAGCAGAACTTTAAAATGTCCCCAAAAAAACAGGCGTCACATACTAAACTCGGAATGGCAAATGCTTTAAACTCCAGCAGTTGCCTCTTCTATCTGCCAGCCAACCCATTCACCTCTGGAAGTAAAGGACATTCTCTTTTAAGTGTGTTTTCTAACATCTTTGTCAATGTTGGAAAATAACTGAAGAATAATGTAATGTTTGAATAAATGGCCTGCCATTGTCAAGCCCTAGGTGCTGTGTGTAAGCCCATGTGCACACTCCTGTGTAATCCTCGGCTTCCTGAATCAAAGCTCAGGCCCACTTGATCCCAAGAAAGCAGGTAGGGCCCCAGCTAAAGCTGAGCTGGGAGTGGGCTCTTGAACTGTTTCACGGACGCTGAGGAGGAGCGTTTGCACATCGTCAAACTTCATTTGCTGGAAAGGAAAGAGAGAGGTAGATGGAAGCCTGGGCCTGTGTACTTCCAGTGCAGAGATGGCTGGACACAGGGATATCTCAGCGCCTGAGCCTGCTGAAGAAAGAGGCTGCTGTTGAAAGCTGAAGGCCTGAGGAGCTTATTTCAGAAGCCAGCCTGTGAGAAGGGGAGGTGGAGGGTCGTTGGGCTGGGGCCCGGGGCACAGAGTGACACAGGCAGGGGAGAGGCATTCTCCCTCTCTCTGCTGTAGCTGAGTCTGGATTGAGCACAGTGAGAATTTGGGGGCACATGCTACCCTGGTTTGCACCCCATGTGTCAGGAATACAGATTCTTGGCTGTGGGTGGGTGGGACATAGTGTCATCTCACATTGGGGGTCCTGGCAACTCAGGCATCTCTAACACTATAGGGGACAAATGTCGCAAGCATAGTGAAATTTGCTGAATTTGAAGAATGTGACTGCTGTGTAAAAATTAATTTCTCTTCTTCCGAGAAAACTTAAGTGTTGTGTTCAGAATAAGGGCTTTAAAACCAAATGAGCCTAAGTGAGAATCTGTGTTCTTCTATTTTACTAGCCAAATGAGGTATGGTTAGTGCTCAGTTCTTTTAGCAGCACGTGGACCAACAGTGCTTTCTTGGGAGAGTTTGGAGAGATTTAAAGTGAGCTGATGTTACGTGATGTGATAGGTTAGGGCATGACATGTAATTCTTCTTTGGTGTGGTAAAGCTCTACAAATCTTTATACAGTTGCTTTCATATGCTGGGTCTGAGCCAGGCACAGGAGACACAAAGGAGAAAAGATACATTCCTGCCTTTAGAAAGCTCACAGTCTCAGTCCAACTGGTCATGGGAGGGGGTGCGAGTGGGGGCCAGACCAGAGGTAATTTCAGTAAGACACTATAGGCCTGCAATGCATTACTACTAGTCAGTCACTCCTGAAATCTAGTGTAGCAATGGCGGGATGTGATGGATGGAGTTCTACTTGAATCAAAGCCTCTCCATGGAAGGATCCCACACCTGCTCTTCTTTCTGAGGAGGCAGTGGCCAGCTGAGATGCGTCTTACTCTGGAAAGTTCCTTCTATCCATGCAATATCACCTGACTTATTGCAAGAAAAGGCTCAGATTAGAAAATGACTGTATTAGTCTGTTTATGTTGCTTATGAAAAAGTACATGGAACTGGGTGATTTACAAAGAAAATGAAATTTATTGCTTACAGTTTTTTTTTTTTTGACCGGTAAGGGGATCACAACCCTCGGCTTGGTGTGGTCTGCACCACGCTCAGCCAGTGAGTGCACCAGCCATCCCTCTACAGGATCTGAACTCATGGCCTCGGCGCTAACAGCACCGCAATAGGATTTCCCACCCTCAGCAGTTACAGTGGGGGCTAAGTTTCCAATACATAAAACTTGGGGAACACAACTCAAGCATCACAATTCAAGGAGTTTTGGGGGGACATAATTTAATCCACTACTTTCTGTCCCTGGTCCCCCAAAACTCATGTGCTTTAATTTTCTGTTAGTCTATTTTTATTGCTTATAACAAAATACCTGCAACTGGGTGATTTATAAAGAAAACAAAATTTATTGCTTATGGTTTCTGAGGCTGGAAAGTCCAAAGTCTGGTGGTGGTGACAGTGACCCAGGGGTCTAACATTGCAAGATGGTGGAAGCAGAGAAAGCAGAGAGAGAGAAAGACAGACTCTCCTCTTCTTATAAAGCCTTTGGAACCACGCCCCTGACCACCGTTTTCAGTCTATTCGCTACTGCACGGTCCTACAGTCCGATGACCTCTTCAGGGTTCCACCTTTCAATTACCGTAATAGGATTTCCCACCCTCAGTGGTCACAGTGGGGGCTAAGTTTCTAATACACAAAACTTGGGGGACATAATTCATGCTTCAATGAGTTTTGGGGGTACACAATTCAATCCACTACAATGACCTTACCAGATCATCTGTCCCCTAGTCTCAGTTCAAGGAATTTCTTTTAAGCATCACTTATAAAACTATACTTTTCTATATATTCTACCAAAAGTGTTTACAATAATAACTTTACCAAAATATTTATAATATTTTGAGTTTCTGATGCAGCACTACAATTTATTTATGTAGTTAAGCACACAGATGGACTCCATGGTTGACAGATTAGATTCAAACAGGGGCTTCTCTCCTCATGCTTCTGTGGTTTTGGACTACCTAGCCATTCAAAGACTTACTGGGTTCTAGTTCTTATTCACTTAAGACCACAGCAGTATCTGCCTCTCTTGGGTTGTTGTACGTGAAATAACTTGTGTAAGATGTGTAGAGCTTGGCCCCAGTTGGTATTCAATAACGTTGTTACTCAAACCCCAAACTCGATTCATTTTCAACTTAGGATTTCTTTCTCAGGAGAGATATGAACATTTGCTAATGGTGGCTAATGGTGATGGACTTCATTTAAAGGCCAGGTTCAACTCCAGTGAGAGGATGTATCATCATTATTCTAAGCATGTCACTTTGAGGACAAGGAGTTTTGACAGTGGAATTTATTGTATCATATACTCCCTGATATGTCACACTGGAAAAGTTTTCTTTTGGGTCTAAATAACATTCTCCTTCCCTCCCTCCCTCCCTCCCTC
>NW_007728481.1:168124-170816 GCF_000696425.1 Galeopterus variegatus
CTTCCTTCCTTCCTTCCTTCCTTCCTTCCTTCCTTCCTTCCTTCCTTCCTTCCTTTTTTAATGGAATAAGTGATTCTTTACTTACTCTTTGTTTCCTTTTCCAAAAACTCCAAGACAAATTGGTGGCCCCTCTAACCGTGGTGCTGACCTAGTAGCATGCACTTTCTGCTGTAATCTTCCTCTGACTTCATATTATTTCCCCATTTAAACATTTTTAGCTTGTCTTGATTTTTTAATTTATTTAATTTTATATTATAGTAAAAAAATATTTCTCTAAGCTTCCACGTTTTGCAATTTTTCCTCATTATTGATGTGCTGCCTGGGATTATGGGCATTGAAGAAATTTTTATTAATAGGGTATATTAGTCTGTTTGTGTTGTTATAACAGAAATACCTGAGACTGGGTAATTTATAAAGAAAAGAGGTTTATTTGGCTTATGATTCTGGGACAGCTGCATCTGGCACGGGCCTCAGGCTGCTTCTACTCATGGCGGAAAGTGGCAGGCAGCTGGTGGGTACAAGCAGATCACATGGCAAGAGGAAGCAGGATAGAGAGAGAAGGTGCCAGGGTCTTTTTAAGCAACGAGCTCTTGCGGGAACTAATACAGCGAGAACTCACTCATTAATCCCCCCTCCCCCAGGGAGAGCATTAATCCATTCATGAGGGATCCACCCCCATGACTCAATCAGTTTCCAACATTGCCACATTGGGGATCAAAATTCCACATGAGTTTTGGAGGGGACAACACATCCAAACTCCATCATAGGGCAACCTGAATAATATTATTGCTTTAAGTTTTATATGAGCCTTAAAAAAACATACACAAAGTATGTACAATAAATAGTTGAAAAGGTCAAAGAAGTAGAACAATGTAGAAAGCCACATAGCTTGAAGATTAGAAATGGTACTGAAAACTGACCTTTCTGTTGGAGCCAAACAGATCTGAGTCTTGGAAACATCAGGTGATTGACGGAGCCAGTGATGGAGAGAACATGGATACTGCCTGCAGGATGCAGGTCCTATTTAGCAGAACAAGAGGTGCTGCCTGAGGGACACACCTGTCGCCCAGCAGGGCCAGAGTTGAGCCTGTGGGATGCGTCTGCTGCCTAAGGCAGCCTCTCTAGGTGTCATGCACTGCTCCGCATGGCCAAGGTGGCATTCCAATGAGGGGTACAGTCTGTGGGGCCATGGGATGTCTACAGGGACCAACCAGGCAGCTGAGACAGCAGGGTGCAGACTGCAGGTACCCCACTGTGATCATCATGGCCTTTGTAAGTCTGCTTACTTGGGGGCAGCTTGGGACCCACAAGCTGTAATGGTCTGCACGGCCTGGAGAGCAGAAGCCAGAGTGCTCAGCCCTACGTGCAGTGGCTGAAGGAACAAAGGCAGACCTAGGAGAAGTCTGTTTTGTTCCTGGCAGTCTGTCTGAAGCACATGGTTTAAGCTGCAGGAGCCGCATCATGCTCTGGGGTCTGTGGCCCTCTGAAGAGTGAGGGTGCAGCCTGCAGGAGCCTGGACTGCCCAGAGTGCCAGAGGCATGTTGTGGTGCAGGCTGCAGCGTGGAGGCCCGCCTACTGCTCAGGCGGGTCCAGGCTGTGGGGAGAGCTGGGCATGGCTTGCAGCGGCCTGGAAGAGAGTCACAGTCTGCAAGGCCCACCTGATGTTCAGCCTGTGCATCTTGCAATTCTTCAAGGGGATCGAGGGGTACAGATTTTGGGATAAAATCATGTTATTTAAATTTTGGTAGCAAATTTGAATTCAAATATTGGTGCAGGCCAACACAATGGATGTGTGGGCCTGATTGAGCCTCACTCTCTCTGTTTCAGCCTCTGACACAAGTGAATGTTTTGCTCTTAGGAAGTGCCCAAGGGGAAAATTGTGGACATCATATATTTCATCCTGGACTGTGGTTGTCTTCTTTTACATCCGAGAACGTGGTAAGGAGTGACAGAGGGCACCCTGCAGGCCTGGCCTGGACTCCTGCCTCGCAAGTTATTGCCTATCCCTCTCTGTGGCCACCTTGTTTCTTGTCTGTTCTCCTCCCCCACCTGTGAACACGTCTCAGGAGAAGTGGGACCTTGTCTCTCACACCCCTGCTATGTCTCCAGCGCCCACACAGCACTGGGGCATGGCTGGCCTGCAGTGCGTGACTGCTGCCTGTGCCCCAGCGTCATCCCTCCCCCACCCGGGCCCTGATCAGGGCCACATCTGAGTGGGCAGATAGTTGCTGAGGATTGGGGCTTACGGGGACTTTCCCCCCTCTGATCTATGGGGCTGGAGTTAATAGAGCTTTCCCCATTGACAGTATCAAAACCACTAAAATGTGTAACACTTTATTGTTAGGGTTAAATGCTTGCTTTTATTTTTATTTTTTCTATATCATAAGTGACTCTTGGTGTTTGCTGTACATTCTACTATTACGAAACATGGTGGTTGTTATGGGCTGAATTGTGTCCCCCATAGAATTCATATGTTGAAGTCCTAATCCCCAGGACCTCAGGATGTGACTCTATTTGGAGACAGGGACTTTAAAGAGGCGATTAAGTTAAAATGAGGTAGTCAACATCACTCAGCATCCGGGAAATGCAAATCAAAACCACACTGAGATACCATCTCACCCCAGTTAGGATGGCAAAAATCCAAAAGACGCTGAAAGATAAATGCTGGCGGGGTTGCGGAGAGAGGGGAACT
>NW_007728481.1:171915-178693 GCF_000696425.1 Galeopterus variegatus
GGGGTGGGGAAGAAGATATAACAACTATACTTCCATGAAGTTGTTACAACAAGCAAACGCAAAGGACATTCTTGGGGGGGAGGGGAGAGAGGGAGGAGGGAGGGAGGTGTCGGTGACGGGCCATAATAATCATATACAGTGTATATTGACAAAATAAAAAAAAAAAAAAAATGAGGTCATTAGGATGGGAGATTAAGACACAGACACACACAGAGGGAAGACCACGTGAGGACACAGGGAGAAGACGGCATCTACAAGCCGAGAAGAGAAGCCTCAGAAGGAACGAGCCCTGCTGACACCTTGACCTTGGACCTGTATCCTCTAGGACAGTGAGGAAATAAACATCTGTTGTTTAAGCTGTCCCGTCTGTGGTACTCTGTATAATAGCCCTAGCTAACTAACACAGTCACTATAAAACTCAGAGATTGTAGCAGTTTTATTTTGCATATTGCTTTCAATTATGTTACTATCCTATGTCTTGAAATGTGATCTTTAATTAGGTTTCTCAGGAACTGGTGAAATTACAACATTTCTGTTTGCCACCTGAGTGTTATATTCTAGATTTCATGAAATACTTCATTGCATTCAATCCATTTTACAGTAGCAGAAGTAGGTGAGCAAGCCCGAGTGGCTGCGCATGGCCCAGGTTGCTTTGGTCCAGCGCTGTGTCGGTGAGCCTCTCCCCTCTGCCCTCGGTCCTGCTTAGTAACAGTGTTAGTGGCTCTGGTTACTGCTCATAATGTGTAGTGTCAGTGGGTGAAGGCACTGCATGGCTCGACTTCTCTCAGGAACAACGAGCTTTGTAGGCAGTTGAAAGATTCACAGAGAGCCAGGAGGCTGCTGCAAAGTCCAAATCATGAGGCCGGGACCCTGATGTGACAGTGGCGGTCGCTTCTGAAACTGTGAGTTGTCTGGATCCCGTCTGCTGCTTCCTTTTCTCACCGTGTGGATGAGGAGGAGGAGGACGGCCCTTCGCAGACCCCGTCAGAACCTGGTGCAGAGCCCCAGACAGGCCAGGGCGGAGCGGGAGGCTGTGAGACCTGGGTGGGGGAGGGGGTTTGTGAGTGACAGACTTAACAAGAGGAAATGACATGCAGGAATCATAATTTTAAAAATAAGTTTTGTAGAGGGAAAGATAAAGACAAAAGGATCCAACACACTCAGAGCTCTGACTCCACGCTGGGTACAGTTTGGGAAGTGATGCCTCCATGATTACTGTTGAGTGTACAAAACTCTTTTCTGACACTTCGCTGGATGACCCCTGTGGGACTGTGACTACCACATTCACTCAGCAGACAGAAAACGGACTGTTGCCTTGGGCCTCACAGCTACAAACTGAAGATGGGCAAGGTCAGCGAGTGTCGTGGGCAGCTCCCAGGCGAGAAAACGAGATAAGGCACAAACATTGCTTTACAAGTGACAACAGTTTTACTACTCGTGTATTTGGGGACAACAAAAATATTTGCATGTATTCTGCTTTGGGCATTTTCTATCTGCCAGAATCCATCAAAGCTCTGAGGTTGCATAGGATTTTGTGGTCATTTGTTGTAAGGACTGTTATTCTTGAGACAATGTCAGTTCCCAAAGTGCCCATGTAAACATAATCATTTCAGGCCCTATTTATTTTTGCATTTTATGACAATTGCTATAGTTTCCATGGGCAGCAAAGTGTCCTTGTGGGTGACAGCTTGCTGGATGTGTGTATCCATGTGGCACCGAGGAACCACGTTTGAGGTGACCCTTCCAGTGGTGACTCCTCTCAGGACATCTGTGCTTTGTGACTGTGGTTTCCCCGCCCCCAGCACGGCAGGTCTGGAGGCCACTACCTCGTTCCCCAGATGGGTGCAGGCTGCCGGCCACACTGTCACACGGTTCTCCCGCAGAACTCATGGGCATAGTGATTTGCAAATCTTGAACCCATGTTCTTTGATTTCTCCCTTCTGTGGCTGAACCATGTGTGTTGTCACCCCAGGGAAGGAGTGGGTGAGGGGTCCCGAGAGTTCCCATCTCTGAGCAGACGCCTTGTGTGCCAACCCACAGCAATTCTCCTCTGCAGCTAGGGTGGGGGCCCTTTCAAAGCCCTTGCAATGGTTCTGCTGGGTCTGGGAAGGGCTCTTCTCCTCCTCAGTAGAAAGTGCCTCCCGTTGCATGTTGCTGGGTGGGCGTCTCATGACTAAATCTGTATGGCCATCTTGCTACAATGAGGGGACTTGTTGGAGTGTGAAATTGTCCCTTAAAAGGCTCATGCCTGTGTCTCCACGACATGGTTGAGCGCCAGGTTAGGAACCCGCACATTCCCTGTTGCAGGAAATTGCAAACGTTTCTACTGCTCAGTACACGCTCGGTTAGATGTTCTCTTAGTCGTAGACTTCAGTGCACTTCAGGGAAACAAAACCTGCTCAGGAAAGTGTGGTGTTGGGAGCAGGGACCAGTAAGGATGGAGGAATTCGGCTGCCTGAGGCTGTGTTCCTCAAGGAGCCACGGAGCAAAGCGAGTTTGCTTTCTGCCCCAGAGCTTAGTATTCTCACCACAATGTATGTCAACATAGCTCTTTTTGTCCCCAAATGTTTTGTTAACACTCGGAAGGTCATTTCAATTTAAAGGCTGTGTTTTTTTTCTTGTTCAAGGGGGTTTTAAAACTTTATCCTGTCCTTCCATGTCTCTGCTATGCTGGAACTCCTCTTGGGTGACCGTTCAATTGTTTGATCAACTCTCCTCGTCTTTGATTTTTCTTTTTTTAAAAAAACCCATCATTGATTTTGCTCATGAGCATGAGGCCTGACATGACTGAGGTCGTCTGCTTTTATTTTGCATGTCTCTGATCGCACTGCATGACAACGTGGGCTGGGGCTAGGGCCGCCTTAAAGTCATATTTGCTCTCAAGCCACATCCTGGACTGAGAAGGCTTGGGGCAGCTGCAGCAGTGGGCCCTCGGTCACTTCCTCTGTCTCTCCAGTGTCCCCATGTGATCTCTCCACACAATGGACTCAGGGTGGGGGGCTTCTCACATGCCTGGAGGAGCCAACAGAGCTGTGGAGTTACTTCCTCCACTGTGGGGCAGTTACAAAGGCCACCAGGGCCCAGGGAGGGACAGAGACCACCTCTTAATGGGAGGGATGTTAAAGAATTTGCAGACAGATTTTTTAAACACCCACAGTCAGACCTCTGGCTACAAATCATGTACATTCCTCCTCCATGAGAATTACATTTACCCCAGCCCAGTCCCCTGAAATTCCCCTTGTTGCCTCAGTCAGTTCTGGTTGCAGTTGAGGTGTCTTGGGTTGGGTTCCTCAGGTCCAGTTTCTCTCTACCTGAAGACCTGGAAACACAAGAGACACTTTCTCTATTCCTCACTCACCTAACTTACGACCGTGGTGCAGAAATAAGATGGCCACCATAGACCTGATGAATGGGGGACAAACGGGGGTCGGGGGACTCAGCAGTCCCTGGCACCTGTCACGTCAGAACCCATCAGACACTGGCTGCCGTCCATGGCCCCGGGCCCAGGCCTCCAACCTGGGGCAGTTCTTTTTGGCTTCTGGCTGCACACTCTAGGCTCCGAGTCATCCTTCTTTTCCCATAAGGAATGACTGGTTTCTGGAGCTGAACAGTTTTTAGCTCGATTCCTGCTGTGTAACAAATTACAACAATTTAGTGGCTTAAAACAACATGAGTTTATTATCTCACAGTGTCCTTGGGTTCTCTGCTCAGGCTCTCATTAGGCTGAAATCAAGGTGTTCACCGGGGCAAGTTCTCACCTGGAGCCAGGATCATCTCACAAGTGCACTGGTTGCTGGTAGAGTTTACTTCCTCGTGGGTGTAGGACAGAGATCCCCATTCTCCTGCCGGCACTCAGCTCCTAGAGGCCTCCTGCAGTTCTTCATCATGTGTCCCCTAGGGCGGTGCACATCATGGATGTCTTTCTCTTCTGCCACCAGCTGGAAAGGACTTGCTGCTTATAAGGGATTCATGTGATTGGGTCAGGCCCACCTGGACAACCTCCTTATCTTAAGCTCAGTTGATTCAGGGCCTTAATCATATCTGCAGAATCTCTTCACAATTGCACCTAGATCAGTGCTGGGCTGAGTAGCTAGAGGTACAGCCTCCCAAGGCTGAGGATTTGGGACCCATCTTAGAATTCTGCTCACATCTGCTTGGTCCAAAGCTTCATTTCACTGTGTGCTATCTTTGTTTCTTCTAGCCCAAGCTGGTAATACTTGCATAGAATAATTCTCTTAAAAACTTTTGCGGATCTCCTGTGAGATTGAGGTGCTTTCCACTGAGCAAATGCCCCAACCCACACATCTCTTTGAGATGTCTTTATGTTGGGATCCTGTAAGACTGTGGTAGGACCATACCCTGAAGCTTCTTAGAAGTCCTATTTTTAACAGACAGAATCTGAAAGGCCCAGACTTTAGATTCTGAGCAACTCTTCCGTCTCTCTGGAAGAATCTATGAGGCACCACCTCAGATCTTTCTGAGGTCTTAACAAATGATCTTATAGCCTCCTCTGAGCTTTGATTTGAGGTCTTTTCCTCATTTTAGCGTTGTCTGCAGTCTGGACATGCTAACAATGATAAATAAGTTTTATTTTCAAACCTGCGAGACCTGGCCCTTTCTTTTCCTTTCCTCTAAATTTTGCATGAACATTAAATGGTCTCTCTCTCTCTTTTTTTAAAGTCACCTCTTTATGCTCATCTTATGGCTAAAATATACCAATTGTCACTTTCAACAAGCCTCCCAGTTTCCCCAGATCGTTCATTGTATTTATTCTTTTTCATTTCACTGCATGTGGCTGTATTCTGAACTTTCTGCCACTGCATAGCAAGGTGCTCTCTCCTTTCCCTCAGCTTCCATTTTCTTCACTTTCCTCCCAGCCCTTACCCCAGGCACTGAAAGGGCCCCTCCAACTTCGACCTGCCACCAGGTCACTAACCCACCCGCTGCTCCTGTCTCAGGCTTTGCTAAGTAGCACTCCACTTGCAGGCACCCAGCTCTGCTCTGGTTGTCTGTAGCTCTGTGACCAACAACCTGAACGCAGGGGCTTAAAACAATTACGGTTCCATACGCTGCTTACAGTCACATGCATTGCTTAATGACAGGGATACATTCTGACGAAAGCATCATCAGTCAATTTCATTTTGCACAAACTTCACAGAGTGCCCTTACACAAACTTGGATGGTAAAGCCTGCTACACACCTAGGCTATATGGCATAACCTACGACTCCCAGGCTACAAGCTTGTAGGCAATTGTAACACAATGGTAAGTGTTTGTGTATCTAAACATAGATAAGGTACAGTAAAAATACAGTATTACAATCCCAGGGGACCACCATCGTATATGTGGTCTATCATTGACCGAAATGTCATTATGGGGCTCCGACTGTACTTTGCTTAGAATCTGAAGATTGGTGGGGCTCAGCCAGGCAGTTCTTACTCTGGGTCTCTCATGCTTTTGTAGTTAGATGGTGGCTTTATAGTTACTATGGTGGGGCCATCTGTAAGACTGCTTCACTCCTGTGTTTTCATGCCTCTAGGGGCCGAAATACTGGGTTTCCTTGAGCGTCTCTTTCCCACCTGTCTCTCTCTCTCTCAATCTCTTTCTGTCTCTCTCTCTGTTTGCCCCCAACCCTCTCCACTCTCTCTGTCTCTGTCTTTCTCTCAATGTGACCTCCCACATAGTCTTTACACATATCAGCCTCAGCGCAGCCAGATTTATAGTGCGGCTAAAGGCTCCCAGATTATGTCCCAAGAAGAGCTACTCTTTATCTCCCAAATTTTCTTACGTAGTTTTAAACTTTGTCATCTTCATTGCAGATGATGTTTTATTTAGCTTTATTATTTACTTAATTGCTTGTTTTATTATTTATTTCACATTATGTATTTTCCTTAACCAAACCCATAAGGAGTCTATTTGGCTATTTCAACCACCTGTTTAAGGTGTTTTTTGTGTGTGTTTGTTTGTCTTTTTCAATTTTACTAATAATAGTTATATTTATAAATACCAGTATAGTCATCCCTCAGTGTCTGTGGGGAATTGGTTCCAGGACCCCCCACAGATACCAAAATTCCTGATGCTCAAGTCCTGTATGAGTAGTATTTGCATATAACCTACACACATTCTCCTGTATACTTCAAGTCATCTCTAGGTTATCTATAATACCTAATACAGGGCCTCCATGCCACTTCGTTTGTGTGGATTCAGCTTAGTACTTGGCACAAGGTAAATTCAAGTTTTGCTTTTTGAAACTTTGTGGAATTTTTTTTCTTGAATATTTTCCATCTGCAGTTGGTTGAATCCAGGGATGTGAAACCTACAAATACAGGGAGATGACTACATTTTTTAATTGAAAATAGTCTACAGTATAAATATAATACTCTCTTGAATCTGTCTATTGAGATATTTTTGTGTTTCTATTAATATACTTATTAATCTATTATTTACTTAAATATTTCACAAAGTTTTGTTTTTCTGCCTGTTGGTTGAGTTCATTTTCTTTATTTAATGCTTTTTTTTGTTTATTCTTGATTTTTCTCTTTTTATCATATATAGGAAATTAGATCGAGGGGGTGTGTTTTGAGTGAATTTCTATAGCATAATAGGAATCACTGATCATTTGTGAGTGACCACAGTTTCTGACGATAGCATTGCTTTTGCTGCTTCTGGCATGGAACGGGAGGGCATGATTTTCAGGATTGTAGGGTAGGGCACAAAGCCAAGCATGTTTTCCTGATTCTTGGGTAACATGTTCTCTAGCTGTTAAAGCCCCCAGTCTC
>NW_007728481.1:178703-181314 GCF_000696425.1 Galeopterus variegatus
GGTCTGTATGTGGGATCTGAACCCTCGGGCGGGAGCGCTGCCGCGCTTCCCAAGTGGCGCACTATCCAGTGCGCCACCGGGCCGGCCCCTTAGAAGTCCTATTTTTAACAGACAGAATCTGAAAGGCCCAGACTTTAGATTCTGAGCAACTCTTCCGTCTCTCTGGAAGAATCTATGAGGCACCACCTCAGATCTTTCTAAGGTCTTAACAAATGATCTTATAGCCTCCTCTGAGCTTTGATTTGAGGTCTTTTCCTCATTTTAGCGTTGTCCACAGTCTGGACATGCTAACAATGATAAATAAGTTTTATTTTCAAACCTGTGAGACCTGGCCCTTTCTTTTCCTTTCCTCTAAATTTTGCATGAACATTAAATGGTCTCTCTCTCTCTTTTTTTAAAGTCACCTCTTTATGCTCATCTTATGGCTAAAATATACCAATTGTCACTTTCAACAAGCCTCCCAGTTTCCCCAGATCGTTCATTGTATTTGCTCTTTTCCGTGTCACTGCATGTGGCTGTATTCTGAACTTTCTGCCACTGCATAGCAAGGTGCTCTCTCCTTTCCCTCAGCTTCCATTTTCTTCACTTTCCTCCCAGCCCTTACCCCAGGCACTGAAAGGGCCCCTCCAACTTCGACCTGCCACCAGGTCACTAACCCACCCGCTGCTCCTGTCTCAGGCTTTGCTAAGTAGCACTCCACTTGCAGGCACCCAGCTCTGCTCTGGTTGTCTGTAGCTCTGTGACCAACAACCTGAACGCAGGGGCTTAAAACAATTACGGTTCCATACGCTGCTTACAGTCACCTGCATTGCTTAATGACAGGGATACATTCTGACGAAAGCATCATCAGTCAATTTCATTTTGCACAAACTTCACAGAGTGCCCTTACACAAACTTGGATGGTAAAGCCTGCTACACACCTAGGCTATATGGCATAACCTACGACTCCCAGGCTACNAATTTCTATAGCATAATAGGAATCACTGATCATTTGTGAGTGACCACAGTTTCTGACGATAGCATTGCTGCTTCTGGCATGGAACGGGAGGGCATGATTTTCAGGATTGTAGGGTAGGGCACAAAACCAAGCATGTTTTCCTGATTCTTGGGTAACATGTTCTCTAGCTGTTAAAGCCCCCAGTCTCCTCTTTTATGCTGTTTCTGGTATTAGAGACATACTACATCATACCCAAGACTCATGCTCTCCAAGAGTGGTGGGTAGTGCAATGGGAATGTGGACAGGGTCCTCTCCAAGCAAAGTACCTGGTTCTCTATCCAGCAGTCCGTCATATCCTCAACTCCTGTTTGCTTTGACCTACCTGATGATAAATCCCATAATGTCATATAGCTGAATATGGATAACTACATGTAAAACTACTCCTTCGACAAAACAAAAGTAATGTGAAAATATGCTTAATATTCTTCACCTTTATGGAAATGAGTTCTGTGTGGACAGGGATGTATCTTTTTCCTTCGTTTCTGTATTCCTGGCATGTAGACAGCATCTGATGGTGTGTACTCGATAAGTCCATGTTAAATAAATGAATAAATGTCAGAATGAATGGACAATACTGAAAGAGTTCTTTAACTTGATGTATCAGTGAATTCAATACCATCTTTAATAAAGACTGATCAAACCCACAAAATGAAATGAAAATTACATTTGATTGTTGGATTCTTTCTAATTTTAATTCGTAGAAAATTGTGTACATTACATAGTGCCAGTGTTCATATTACATTCTACTTCCTTTCTCAGCTGAATGTTGGTGAGATCCCTTAATTAAGAACTGGTCTGTGTTCTAGAGCAGACTAGATTCCTTCTGACCTTGTGCCCGTCAAGTTCTGCGGAGCTNTCTGTGTTCTAGAGCAGACTAGATTCCTTCTGACCTTGTGCCCGTCAAGTTCTGCGGAGCTGGTCCTGGGTGTCCGTGCTTTTCTCATGCCCACACCCTTTTGCATGGCCTAAATTGCTCTTCCAGTTTATTTCGAATTATAAAGTCTCTATTATCCTAGGTAAGAAAATTATTTTCCTTTAATACACTACAAAATAACACTTACAAGTGACTTAGACCCACAGATTGTTCTTGTTTCTGTTCCTGTTTGGTCTGCCAGTGTGGGAGCCCTGACTTGTGACTAAGGAAGAGTAACATCCTGATGAGAGTCCCAGGTCAAAGTTTCCTATGTGGAATCATCACCACATTGACATTTCTTCTTGCACACCCTGCGAGACACACCCAGCCATGGCATCTCAAGCGTATTACTCTTTATCACTTCATTCAATCAATTCTGTGGGGCTACACTCAGCATAAGTAAGTATTGCCAAAGGACCCTGTAGGACATAAACTTGGATATGTTTTAGATTCGGTGGCCCTTGTGGACGTGACCAGGGCAAGGTGAATGCCAAGAGGGAGTTTGTTGTCTGGAGAGAGAGTACGTGGAGGTAGTTCTGTGGATGACCTGTTTCATCCGGGCTTTGAAAGATGTGTAGAATGTGGTCAAACACACTGGGCCGGCCCGGTGGCGCACTGCTACAGTGCACCGCTTGGGAGTGTGGTGACGCTCCTGCCGAGGGTTCGGATCCCACATACAGACCGGTTCCCGCTCACTGGCT
>NW_007728481.1:182236-185559 GCF_000696425.1 Galeopterus variegatus
GTTTGTCTGAATTATCTTTATAAATTCGTTAATCTTTAGATATTATTGTTATAATTATAATATAATAATATCCTTATGTTTTATTATTTATCTATAGTTACATTATTTTATGCATTTTATTGTATATCCACTCTTGCATTGGTTTCAATAGCCAGCCCACTAACTCATAACTCAGAAACATTACAAATTTAATTCTCCAAACACTTAAAGAGTATTCAATACCTAGAAATGATCTCATTTTCCAGATGAATCAACACAGGTTATATCTATATGCTTAAAAATAATTAGTTTGAATTCTTTTTGCTCTAGTTGTTCCTTACTTTGCTCTAAGTTCTCTTTGCTCAGTTTCTGGATATTGTGTAAGCACATTAGGGAACTTTTATTCTGATTTTTAGTATTAGTGTAAAAATTATGCTTAATAATATAAGGAAGAATGATTCCAGGGTGTTTAGTCATGTGTTGCAATGGTCATTCTTTCCTTCCAGTATATATTTCTGAACCCATCATTTTATTGGTTCCATGGTTATAAATGTTTTCAGGAAGTACTTTCTCAAACACTAAATACCTTTCTGCCCCATTATCAAAAAGTTCCCTGCCTTTTATGCCTACATTTAATTTTGGCCACACTCAGGGGAAAACAAACAAACAAACACACCAAAACCAAAAAGAGCCTTTGTTAATCAGGCTTACAAGCCAAAACCTAAAATCTGGGAATTCAAAAAAGAATAAGTTGATAATTTTTTCTTTTTTGGAATATTTAGAAAAGTTTATTTCCAGTTATCACTTTAGTGGAGACTGTAAGAATAAAGTAATCATCATTTCTAAGAGAGAATAACAATATCTTATCCTCATAGCTCACAATGTGCTTTCAATGTTTTATCTTGAGTATTTATCATGAGATGGGGGCTCTGGTCCTGTTTTTACTTATACCAAGTTAAAAGAGAAGTGACTCAGCCCCAGTGATCACTGTCCAAAAACCCAGGTGGATCGCATTGCCCCTCAACTGAAAGACCATTTTCCATTTCAAAACAAAACAAAGACAAATAAACAAATAAACAAGAATCCTCTTTTCTCTTTTCTACCTCTGGATTCAGATGACAGTCACATTTTGCCCAAGAATATTGAGCAATCACAAATGACTTTTTTTCCTCCACACTAGAGATAAACCACAATTTATAACAAAACTGGTCATTGCTCTTGCCAAAGTATTTCATCAGTTTCTGGCGTCCGTTATATCTTGATCTGCTTATCCAGCATGACTGATGGCTTAGTTCTTAATAAGTAGGCTAGTTAAACAGAGACGTTAATGACAAGAGATTTTTCTCTGGCTCCAGGGTCAGCATGCATAGACAGGGCCCTGTGTGAATTCCCCTAGCATGTGACGATAAGATACTCCCAGTCTGCCAGCATCCACAACTTCATTAATTAAAAACACATGGCATGTTATCAGAGAAGATTGAATTTTTCTAGGAAGAATTGCCCTTTGGCATTTATGATGAGCAAGAAGAAGCACAGATAACACGATCACAGGCATGACTTTCCTCAATTTAGGACAACAAATATTTAAGATTAGGATTAAGACTTCAGGAGAGAGAGCCTTTCCAATAATTCTGCAAAGGAAATATTTGGGACTGTTGCTTTCATTTTGTTTAGGCTGACCCTAGGAGGTAAACATTTGCTCAGCTATACAGGGTATCTGTGATTTAATAGGAAGTGGTCCTAAAGTTTAAAGTGCACATTTGAGTATTTCACCCTTTTGTGCTTAAAACGAAACAGTGCAAAATAAACAATGACTGGACTAATATAAAACTTACAAAGCTGCCAAATGCTGAAAAAAATTTAGCAAAGTCAGGCTACCTCTTTGAAGGAGATTATTGATGTTTTCATCAAGAAGAGCAGTGTTTTGAGGGTGCTTGAGTTGTATTACATGATATTAAGATGGCCTACTTTCTAGCAACAGTGTAGAGTCATAAGGTAAGAGAAGCTGGGATCCAAAGCCACACAAAAGACGATCTACGTTAATGCCCAAACCAATGAAGATACTTACAGTATCCCATCAAGCAGCTTTGTAACCCCTGCTTAAACTCCATCCCAGACCAGATTATTTTACAAAATCCATGCTTAAACTAGAAGAGTTCCAATCGATAGGAAGTCCTCAAACATAAGTGATACTTTCTTACTTCCTGCTGCAACACATTAAACCTTTTCTATTTCAAGATGTCTACCATCTCCCATGCAAGTTTTCTCTTTTCCACACTATCTCCTGTAAAGTGTGCTACTTAATGTTTAAAATATTTTCCAAATTCCTGTGAGGTAGGAGATGTTCAGTTTCCCTGGGTTTGTGCTTGGGACACACCTCTGGGTGTCAAGCCACTTCCAGAGGTCTCAGGCCCCTCCTCTCAGCCCGCCCCTAGAAGAAAGTTACTGTTGCTAGTTAGAACTATTTTCGGCAACAACATGGGAAAATGAGACCACAGGGGGCTGGCTTATGCAGATCCAGTGGCTGGGCCTGCTCAGTAGAGAGTTGTTATATAACCTTGGTAGTTGAATGACCTTCTTCTAGAAGTGCTAAAGAGCATAGAATATTCTTGAATATGTCTGGTGTATGTGATGGGATTTGACCAATGAACATGCTCCAAAAAGGAGACCAACTGAGCATGTGCAAGACTATGTTACATAACAAGCACCCACCCCCTTAATTGAATATGCATTAGATAGTGAAACTATAAAAGCCAAATCCCAGCAGAAGGCGGGGATGCTGCTCACTTTCCTGGGGCCGACCTTCACGTCTCTGGTTGAGGTGTGCATGCTTTCTTTTGTATCAAACTTACTTTCAGCAAGTGGCTGCTCACTCTCTTGAGCCTTTCTGCACTCTGTACTGAACTTTAAGTGTGTATTTCTTTCTTTTTTTTTTTTTTTTACTTTTTGTCTTTTTTCATGACCGGTAACAGGATCGCAACCCTCAGTGTCGCGCCCGCACCACGCTCAACCAGTGAGCGGACCGGTTTCTATATGGGATCTGAACCCTCGGCGGGACCACTGCCGCGCTCCCAAGCACCACACTCTACCGAGTGCACCACCGGGCCGGCCCTTAAGTGTGTATTTCTTACTTTTGTATTAACTTGGTGTGGGACTTACTCAGTTTGTGGAGCTATGCTGCACACTCTGTGAAATCTGCATCTCTTATTCATTGTACTAAACCTGTTATCACTTTCTACTGTGACTGTGCTCTTGAATTCTTTCCTGTGGTAGAGTCAAGAACCTGGTAAGAGGACGGAGGGGGTTGAGGCTGACTACTGGGCTCCCCAGACCCTTCCTCCAGT
>NW_007728481.1:185858-187039 GCF_000696425.1 Galeopterus variegatus
TATTTCTTTCTTTTTTTTTTTTTTTTACTTTTTGTCTTTTTTCATGACCGGTAACAGGATCTCAACCCTCGGTGTCGCACCTGCACCGCAACTGGCAACGGGATCGCAACCCTCAGTGTCGCGTCCACACCACGCTCAACCAGTGAGCGGACCGGTTTCTATATGGGATCTGAACCCTCGGCGGGACCACTGCCGCGCTCCCAAGCACCACACTCTACCGAGTGCACCACCGGGCCGGCCCTTAAGTGTGTATTTCTTACTTTTGTATTAACTTGGTGTGGGACTTACTCAGTTTGTGGAGCTATGCTGCACACTCTGTGAAATCTGCATCTCTTATTCATTGTACTAAACCTGTTATCACTTTCTACTGTGACTGTGCTCTTGAATTCTTTCCTGTGGTAGAGTCAAGAACCTGGTAAGAGGACGGAGGGGGTTGAGGCTGACTACTGGGCTCCCCAGACCCTTCCTCCAGTGTCATCTGCAAAGTCCAGGATCACCTATTTTCACATGGCAGGTTGCCAGTGAGCCCAAATCAGGCACAATAATCCAATGGCAAGTATGATTAAACATCTTATCCTTAGTTATCTGCTATACATTTATTTTAAAGCTGCCTATGTTTAGTTTAGAAGTTTATCCAGAATTTTCCTGGGTATTTCCATTTTTGAGGTGATGATGTGCCCTACTATGGCTTTCCCCCCATGAACTGCTGTTGAAATGAATTCCCTTCTGTCTGGATCTAGTTGAACTGGGAGGCCTAAGGGAGATGCTTTTACCCTATGAAACACTACCTCATGAGTTTCAGCCCTTTCTTCCAGCCACTCAAAACCTTTAAAAGTATGACTTTTTGATCCTTTGCATTATCTAGATGGCCTCATTATATAGCCTATGTTAACCTGCCATTTGTGTCCTATCGTAGCAGACAAATGTCACTAATTGATAGAGCTGCCCTTGATGATATACTTACTGGTTGTATGCAGTAATGAAGAAAAGCGACCGTAGGAGGCTCTACTTAAAAAGTTAGGACACTGAAATAGAGTATTTGCATTAAGTACATCGAACACTGGGATTCTTACATTTTTCCTCCACTTTCTATTTTTTTTCCCTTTTTGTCTTTTTTTGTGGCCGGCAACGGGATCGCAACCCTCGGTGTCGCGCCCGCACCGCGCTCAACCAGTGAGCGG
>NW_007728481.1:187864-192955 GCF_000696425.1 Galeopterus variegatus
CGCTCAACCAGTGAGCGGACCGGTCTCTATATGGGATCCGAACCCTCAGTGGGAGTGCCGCCGCGCTCCCAAGCGCCGCACTCTACCAAGTGCACCACCGGGCTGGCCCATCCGCTTTCTATTTTGCTCCAATGTAAACAGAATCTGGGTATGATATGATATTAAAAACCTGCAGATTACTTAAACATGGAAATTGAGGGAAAATTTCAATGTAATTGAATTGTTCACATCATATCTACATAAAAGAAAATGGTTATTTTACTGAATATTGCTCTATAAAATGACTTTTTTTTCTAAACTGTATTTTATTTTATTTATTGTTTTAGTGGCTGGCTGGTATGGGGATCCAGACCCTTGACCTTGGTGTCATGACACTGTGCTCTAACCAACTGAGCTAACCAGCCAGCCCAAATGATTTGCTTTGTACCATATAAAGCCAATTAAGGTTCAGACTCAGGATAAGGGTGGAAAGGTGCTATTTATTTATGTGGCATTGGAGGATCTGACCACAAGAGTCAACTGGTTGTAGTTTTATTAAGTGAAATCTGCATGGCTTTGATGACAGGTGAAGCCACACTCCTCTGTTCTTGGATCTTATGACACTCCTATACAACTCTCATGTTAACTATGCTCTCCCTCTAAAATACACTAAGCGGACTCACTTTTCATGCTTTGCTGACATGTTTTCTTGTTTCTAAAACTCTTTCATTTTTGTGTGCCTGCAAAAGCTCCTGCTGACCTTCAAGTTGCAGCACAAACACCCCGTTCTTAGAATTTTTTCTCAACTTTCTCTTAAATCAACCATATGCAAAATTTCACTCGTACCACCACATAGCGAGAATCTCAAATCTTCGTGTCATTCTTGGCTGTGCATATATCCATTGGCCTCACTTTTATGTGGGCTTCTAAAGGATAGAGTCTATGCTTGACTTCCTTATATCTTCCTCTCCCTCCTAGTGTGTAGCAGAGTGTCTGGCTTAGCACGTAATTGAGTTGACTCATCTCTGGACTTGTGGGATTAACCCAGTTCTGGACTGTCCTGGCCTTGCCCTGGATTTGGTGATGGGAGAAATAGAATCAGCACCTACAGTCATTACAAAGATGACCCATTTGAGTTCAAATACAAATTGTTTCCCAGTATTGATTTTCATGTGGATAGAATTTTATGAAAACTCATTTTAACGCATTTCCTTTATTTTCTATTAGTCCTTCAAAGTCAATGTTGTGTTTCTAAACCAAGAAAATCTGATTGGAGTTCCAGTCTTGGTATGTCCTCTTCCATATACTACTGCATGGGACCACCCCAGGAATCATGAGCAAGATACTTAAATTAATTTGTCTCAGTTTCCTCATCTGTAAAAGAAGAATAATAAGAGTACTCAGATCACATGTTTGTTATGAAGGCTACATGAGTTAATATTTCAAAGAGCTGAAAACCTTATATAGTATGCATTATATAAATGTCAGTTAAACAAATTCCATTTTTATTTTGTGGATGGGGAAACATTTCCATGAATTTTAGATTTTCCTGATCTTTACTTCAGCAATTCCAAGCTTATTTCGGCACATATAAGTCTTAGTCCTCCATCAAGGATTAGAGAAAACATTGTTAGGAGTAAGTGGCAGAAGGGTAAACACAAAAAAGTTCATGTTTATAATCAATTTGACTTTGTTATTTACCAACTGTGTGTCCTTGTGCAGGGAACCTACTGAGTTTTAGACAGCTTAACATTAACATGTAGATAGAATTGCCTACTTGTTCTTAGAAAAATCAAATAATCCCAATTTACCTCTTGGACCTTTACCAATCAAAAATATATTTCTTGATAGCCTAATATGCCAGCACTGGTCTAGATATTGGGGTCACAGGACTGAATGCTTTAGAAAACAACCCTCCTCTTACAGAAATTACCTTCTAGTGGGGGAAGATCAACATTAAAAAAAATAAGGAAGTGAAGCAATCACCAAACAAACAAAATGGTACATTTGAATGCACAGGAGGAGTTTCAGATAGTGTGGTCAGGAGGATTTCTCTAAGGACGTGCCTCTTAAGCACAGTCTAGAACACTTGGAAACAGGTCAAGTGATGGTCTTGGGAAGAACATGCCAGGGTGACATAACGAGAAGTATATATATTTGGTCTCAGCCCCCGGTTCCTGATACAGAGCTCCTAAAGCTCTCATAATTTCCTGAGTGATAGGGGTGATAGGGGCATCTTCTATTATAGTATTTGGTATTAGACCCAGGTTCCTGACATAAGAGCTTCTAAGACTCTTGGAATCTACAGAGTGATAGGAGTGTTTTTTTTTTTTTTTTTTGGTTTGCTCACCAGACGACTGGTGGCTAAAAGCACCTAGATAGCTTCAGGATGGGGCTGGTTGCCAGGGAACCGACAATGAGATTAGAGGGTTGGAACTTTCAACTTCACCCCCGGGCTGGTTGCCAGGGAACCGACAATGAGATTAGAGGGTTGGAACTTTCAACTTCACCCCCTTGACCTCTGGGGAGGAGAAGGACTGGAGACACAATTCAGTCAATCCCCAAAGGCCAGTGATTTAATCATCATACCTACCTGATGAAGCATCCATAATACCCTAAATGACAGGGTTGAGAGTATGGAGGTGCTGGGAGGGCAGCCGGCCAGAGAGCGCGTGGAAGCCCATGCCCCTTCCCACATACCTTGCCCTGTGCATTTCTTCCATTTGGCTGTTGCCAAGTTGTGTCTTTTAAAATAAACCAGTAATAGTAAGTGATGTATTTGCTTGAGATCTGTGAGCCATTATAGCACATTAATGAACATGAGGAGGAGGTTGTGGGAACCCCCAGTATGTAGCTAAGTCAGACAGACGTGTGGGTAAACTAGACCCACTGCTTGTAATTAACATCCCAAGTGAGAGCAGTCTTGTGGGACTGAGCCCTTAACCTATGGGGTCTGTGCTAACTCCAGGTAGTTAGTGTCAGAACTGAGTTAAATTGTAGGATACCCAGTTGATGTCTTCAGAGAACTGGAGAATTGCTTGGAGAGGAAGACAGACACATTTGGTGTCAGAAGTGTTGTGAGTGCAAAGGAAACAGCTTGGTTTCCTTTTATCAGCTTGTCTGCACTTTTACAGCAAGTGCAAAGACCCTTGGCTCATTAGGGGCCGACCAAAAGATTGAGCGTATGAACTGGGTGGAGGGTTGAGGCTGCAGGGGCCACTGCCATGAGCCTCACTCAGCAAAACAGGATATTAGGTGTTATTCTAGGCATGATGGGGAGGCTTAAAAATGTCTGATTTACATTTTCTAAAAGGTAGAACAGAGTGTAAGAGGGCAAGAAGAGAAGCAGAGAGATTAGCAATGAGGATGTATTGCAGTTGTCTGGGTGAGAGGTAGATAGTGAGGCAGAGGTACTCAAAATCAGCAAGTTATGCAGATATTCTGAAAGATATGCTCACGGATTGAGGGTTGTGGTTCAGAGACAGAGTGGTACCAGATGTAACTCCAAAGTTTTGTCCTGAACCAGTGGGGAAATGGTGATGAAATTAATAGTAGTAACAATAAAATAATAATAGCGGAACATATCGTAACTATTACTACAGGCAAAGAACTATTTAGCTGATTTATGCATATTAATTTGCTGAATCCTTACAAAAAAACTATATGCATTCTATGCTATTATTATTTTCCCATTTTCCAAAGGCAGTAATATAGATTGCCCAAGGTCCCAAGTCTACTAAGTGACATACAAGATTGGACCCCAGAATCTGGATTCAAAATCTGTGGTTTTAACCACTGCAATACAATGTCCCTGTGTTTCAGGAAGGATGAACTTGGCAAGTCTATAAAATGCCTACATGGAGATATTGAGTAGACTGCTCAATATATGGTACTCAAAAGACTCCATCAGGGCTCAAAATTAAAATTTGGAAGAATTCAGCTGAGAGAGAGTGTATAAAGCAAGAAACTAGATGACATCGCCTAAAAAAATATGAGCAGAAAGAAAAGAGATGAGGACCGGATACTAAAACCTGGGGAGCTTTAATATTTAGAAGATGGGAAGAGGAGAGGGCACCAGAGGGAACTAAAAAGGAGTGACTGGATGGAGGAAAACAAGAAAATGCATCCCAGAATCCAAGTAAAAAAAAGTTTAAAAAGAAGAAATAGGTCAACTGTGTGTGCAAAAGAATGACAACAATTTGGAAATCATGATTTGTAATGACCTAGAAACATCCACGTGGCTGATTGAAGGAATTGGAATCTTTTTCATCTTTTGTGATATGTGAGGAAAATAGGATAATTTAGTCAGGCTCCCTCTGCTCAGCTCTGGTTGGGTGTCCAGCAGCACATTTCTTGTAAACGAGTTGTGTGTGGGTGGAGTTAGTGCACATGTGCACCAATGTATCTTTTTGGTTTTGTTGCTATTGTGTGTTCTTCAGTTTGTGAAGCAAAGCTGGTGGGCAGAGCTCACGTCTAAGAATAGAGCATGTTTACTCTGCTGGCAGTTGCTCAGTTTTTCTTTGCACTTTGCCCTAGCAGCGGAGTTTCGGAGTTTCAGAGTTTCTCCTTTGGACTGTTTAACTCTTAGACATGTGCATGAAGACTATTCCTTCTTCAACCAAGGCTCCAAGGACCTTTTTGCTGGTTACCTAGCTCATAGACCTGCATGTGAAGAGTTTGTGAACAGGCTCCAGGCGTCTGTGAGCTCCAGATCCTAGCCCTAGCTCTCCATGATATTTATTCATAGTTTTAAAATATTTTGTCTTGGCCTTGAAATGATTCAGCAGTTTATGCATGGATAATCCATTTAATTTTCTGAACACTTTATTTTTATTGTAACATAGTTGATTGTATGTATCTGTGGGGTACAGAGTTGAATATCAGTACCTGTGTGCAGAATGTGATGCTCAAATCAGGATAATTAGTATATTCAGCATTACACAAGGTAACTGTTTTTTTGTGGCCCTTTACCAATTCCTCCCTTACCCCCCCCTTCCCACTTCTGGTAACCTCAGTTCTGTTCTTTCCTTTCGAAAGTTCAATGTATTATTGTATTTGCTGTATTTTTCTTTTCCTTTAAAAAATTTTGTTTATTTTTTAGCTTCCACTTAT
>NW_007728481.1:193279-195655 GCF_000696425.1 Galeopterus variegatus
TATTCAGCATTACACAAGGTAACTGTTTTTTTGTGGCCCTTTACCAATTCCTCCCTTACCCCCCCCTTCCCACTTCTGGTAACCTCAGTTCTGTTCTTTCCTTTCGAAAGTTCAATGTATTATTGTATTTGCTGTATTTTTCTTTTCCTTTAAAAAATTTTGTTTATTTTTTAGCTTCCACTTATGAGTGAGGACATGCTGTATTTCTCTTTCTGTGCCTACCTTATTTTACTTTACATGGGTTTCTCTAAGTTCATCCGTGTTGCTGCAAATGGCAGTATTTCAGTATTTCTATTTTGATGGGGATTGCATTGAATCTGTAGAACACTTTGGGTAGTGTGGAAATTTTTACAGCATTAGATCTTTTAATCCAAGAGCATGGAATGTCTTTCCATCTTTTGGTGTCCTCTTTAATTTCTTTCAGCAATGATTTGTAGTTCTTGCAGAAGTCTTTTACCTCCTTGGTTAAATTTATTCCTAGGTATTTTATTTTTTGGTGACTATTGTAAGTGGGTTAGCTTTCTTGATTTCTTTTTCTGCTAATTCATCGTTGGAGCATAAAAATGTTACTGATTTTTGCATGTTGATTTTGTATTCTGCATTTATCAACTCTAAGAGTTTATTTATTTATTTTTGTAGTGTCTTTAGGCTTTTCTATATATAGGATCATGTCATCTGTAAACAGGGACAGCTTGACTTCATCTTTTCCAATATGGGATGCCTTTTATTTCTTTCTCTTGCCTGATAGCTCTGGCTGGACTTCCAGTACTATGTTAAATAGAAACGGTAAGAGTGGACATGCTTGTCTTGTTCCTGTTCTTAAGGGAAAAGCTGAAAGCTGGATGATATTGGCAGTGAATTTGTCATATATGGCTTTTATTATGTTGAGATACTTTCCTTCTATACCTAATTTGCTGAATCTTTATCATGAAGGGATGTTGAATTTTGTCAAATATTTTTTCTGCATCTATTGAGATACTCATGTTGTTTTTGTCCTTGACTTTGTTGATGTGTATATCAGATCTACTGACTTGCATATGTTGAACTATGCTTACATCCCTGGGATGAGTCCCACTTGATTGTGGTGTATAATTTTTTGATGTGTTGCTGAATTCTACTTGCCAATATTTTATTGAGGATTTTTGCATCTATGTTCATCAAAGTTATTGGCCTGTAGTTTTCTTTTTTTTGTCGTATCTTTGTCTGGTTTTGGTATCAGGGTGATGCTGGTCTCATAGAATGAGATTGGGAGAATGTTTCAATTTTTCTGGAATATTTTGAGGATAATCGGTACTAATTCCTCTTTAAAGGTTTGGTAGAATTCAGCAGGAAAGCCATCCTGTCCTGGGCTTTCNTGCTCATTATTTGTCTGTTCAGGTTTTCTATTTCTTCTTGGTTCAGTGTTGGTAGTTTTTACGTGTCCAGAAATTTATCCATTTCCTCCAGGTTTTCAAAATTGTTGGTATATAGTTATTTATAGTAGTCTCTAATGAATCTTTGTACTTCTGTGGTATCAGTTGTAATGTCTCCTTTTTCATTTCTAATTTTTGTTTTTTGAGGGTTCTCTCTTCTTTTTTTAGTTAGCCTAGATAATGTTTTGTCTCTTTTGTTTAACTTCTCAAAAGACCAACTTTTGTTTCATGGATCTTTTGTTCTGATTTTTGGTTTCTATTTCATTTAGTTCTTCTCTGATCTTAATTATTTCTTACCATCTACTAATTTTGGGATTGGATTGGTCTTGTGTTTTTAGTTCTTTGAGCTGTAGCATTAGGTTGTTTATCTGAAATTTTTCTATTCTTTTGATGTAAGTGTTTGTTGCAGTAAACATCTCTCTTAGTACTTCTTTTGCGGTATCCCACAGGTTTTGGTATGATGTGTTTTTATTTTCATTACTTTTGAATTTTTTGATTTCCTGTTTAATTTCTTCTTGGACCCATATGTTGTTTAGGAGCATGTTGTTTAATTTCCATGTGTTGGTATAATTTTCAGAGTTTTGCTTGTTATTGATTTCTAGTTTTAATCCATTGTGGTCTGAGAAGATACTTGAAGGGATTTCAATTTTTAAAAATTTATGGAGGCTTGATTTGTGACCTAACATGTGGTCTATCCTGGAGAATGTTCCACGCACTGATGAGAAGAATGTGCATTTTGTGGTTGTTGGATGAAATGTTCTATAGATATTTGCCAAGTCCAATTGGTCTAAAGTGTAGTTTAAATCCTGTGTTTCTCTGTAGATTTGTTGCCTAGATGGTCTGTTCAATGTTGAGAGAGGGGTGTTCAGGTCCCCAACTATTATATTTGAGTCTCTTTTCTTTGGTCTAATAGTGTTTGCTTTATATATCTGGGTGCTCTGATGTTGGGTGCATATATATTTAT
>NW_007728481.1:197474-198585 GCF_000696425.1 Galeopterus variegatus
TACATTTAGGGGTGTTCCTGAAAGGTATTTTCCTACTCCTGGCAATCTATAGATTTTCATTTGGATGTTTTAATTTAAATATCCTTTATTTTTTTCTTTTCCCTTTTATTGTTTGTCTTCAGTGTTTATTGATTTTTTGAAGTAATAAGATACAGTTTCTTTCTCTTTCTCATTTTTATTTTTGTTCTACCAGAGCATTTTGTTCTTTCTTTTATATTAATGGTAGAGATGATCATTTTTGGTATTCCAGATGCGGGATTACCTTGAGGATTTCTTGTAGGGCTGGTCATGTGAACTCTTGTAGTTTTTGTTTGTCCAGGAAATACACTATTTCTCCTTCATTTCTGAAGGATAGCCTTGTTTTTGTTTTTAGGATTCTCTCTTTGTCTTCACTTTTGCCAATTTGACTATAATGTTTCTCAGAGAGGAGCTTTTTGGATTGAAACTGTTGAAACTACTGAACTCTGATGTTGTAATGAGAAAGCAGCCATCTTCAGTATGTAAATAATTGTGTGTGGCTGTGCTCTAATAAAATATTATTTATGAGGAACAAGTGGTGGGCAGGAATTGGTCTACAGGCTATGATTTTCTGACCCCATAGATAGATCAATAGACATTACCCAATATGAAGATAGGATAAATATTCTGAAAGAATAAACTGATCCTCAAGGACCTGTCAGACAGTATCAAAGCATCTGGATTTTGGTAATTGAAGTCCCCAAAGCAGAGAAGAAAGAAAATTGAGCAGAATTTTTTTTTCAAGGAAATAATAGATAAAAACATTCGAATTCTTTGACTGAAAAAAAAAAACCTTATGCAATTTACTAGACATACATTTACTATAACAAAAAGAAAGATGGTGTATGTATAGTAATATCAGGTAGCAGACTTAAAGCAAAAAGCATTATAAGAAATAGAGTCCTATTTTATAATAATTGAGGGTTTAATTCTTCATAATGATATAGCAATGCCAAATTTATTTGTACTTAATAGCATAGCTTCAAATTATCTAAAGCAAAAATTGACAGAACTACAAAAACATGATTAATCACAGGTTGTGGTTTTGACATATTTCTCACAGTAACAGATAAAACAGCAATTATAATTGCGA
>NW_007728481.1:199336-201324 GCF_000696425.1 Galeopterus variegatus
ACAACACAATTACCATCTTGACCAACTTATACATGTAGAACAGTCTACACACGTAAGCTGCAGAATACCTATTCTTTCAAATATGTATTCAACTATATATTTTCAAATACATACAGAACACAAATTACCAATATCACAGATAATAAGGGGATATTACTATGGAAATTATATATATTAATGTTTCATAATGTCATAGAATTGTATTATTAAGAATTTTATACAAATTCATTTGGCCTTTTTTGATGCAATGGAAAATTATTTTTTAAAAGTTACAATTTCCCAAAGCTGATCCAAGAAGAAATAGAAAATCAGAATATAGGCTCCATAGTAGAAATCCTCCTGGCAAAGAACATTCTAACAGATGTTTCTCAAAATTTCCTATTTGAACACTTCCAGAGAATAAATAAAGAAGGAATAGTCTTCAGCTCTTTTCTTTCTTTCTTTTTTTTTTTTTATGGAGTTTTACCTGTGATATAAAAACCAGACTAGGGCAATAAAAGGAAAGGAAATTGTAGGTACTCTCATTCTGATGCACACATTACAAACAAAACCTTAGCAAACCAAGTCGTGCAATACATAAAAAGGGATAATATAACCAAGATAATGTTATTCTAATAGTTTGATTTTAAAAATGTTTGAAAGTCAATCAATAAAATTTCCACTATTAACAAAATGAAGATTATGTGATCATCTGAACATACAGAAAAAGCATATTTCGAAATTCAATTTTCCTTAATAACAAAGCCTCTTGAAAACTAGGAATAAAAGAGAACTTTATTAATGTAATAAAGAGTCACAAAAAAACCAACAAAGAAACACAAAAAAACTGCAGCAAACTTTATATTTAAAGTTAAACTATTGAGAATTTTATTTCAATGATTAGAAATGATACAAGAATGCTTGCTGTTATCACTTATATTCAACAATATACTTGAGGTGCTAGCCAGAACAATAAGAAAAGAAAATGAAAGAAAAAAGTATATAAATCTGAAAGGAAGAATTAAGGCTGTCATTATTCACAGCCAACATGATGGAGAAAATGAATGTGAAAACAAAGACATAAATAATAAAATGACCAGTGTGTTTTCAGCTTTATCATATATTTCTTCTGTAATGGAGAAAATGTCATCACAAAGTGTTATCAATTTTTTTCTTCTCAGTCATCTTCTGGATGAAAACATATGCACTTACTAAATGAGAATGTTCACATGTAAACGTGAAAATTTATAAAATGTGTACAGGTGAGAAAGCCTACTCTAATATTTTGATTAACTCTTTTCTGCTTTTCAAGTATCATTCAGTCTTCAGGAAAAATACTTCTGGGCCGGCCCGGTGGCGCACTCGGTAGTGCGGCACTTGGGAGTGCGGCAGCACTCCTGCCGAGGGTTTGGATCCCATATAGAGACCGGTCCGCTCACTGGTTGAGCGTGGTGCGGGCATGACACCGAGGGTTGCGATCCCGTTGCTGGCCCTGTATGGGCGCGACACTGAGGGTTGCGATCCCGTTACCGGTCACGAAAAAAGACAAAAAGAAAAAAAAAAAGAAAAGAAAAATACTTCTTTTCTGAGCTATAAGCCAAATCCTCTCTCATAAAAATGTAACATTCATACATACCAAAAAAGCCCCCCAAATTGTCTCTCCAAATTCATTTCATGAAACTCTGTAAGTGCCTTTAATTATAATTCTTTTGAATCACTTGTGTCACAATCATTCATACTGAGCTCTTCTTCTGAACTATGGGCTCCTTTAAGAAGGCTCAATGTCTTGCTCACAATCATTTTTCCACCCTCTACCTACTCCTAGCATGCAACACATTGCTTGATTTAGGGAAAGTCCTTAGCTGGGATAGTTTTTCCTTTCTCTTAATAAAATTTTACTTCTATAAAAAGATACTAGATTATAAAATTTTTGAACTGAATGAGATTAAAATAGAACATATTAATGTTGGATGATGAACCTAAAACAGTGATTGGAGAGAATTTTTTTT
>NW_007728481.1:202529-203176 GCF_000696425.1 Galeopterus variegatus
CAAACCAAACCAAACCAAACCTTCTTCAGCCAACATCATACTTAATGGTGAAAGAGTGAATGTTTTCTCTATAAGATTTCTGTCACCACACCTCTTCACCTAATACTTTAAGTTCTAGCCAATTACTAAAGGAAAAAAAAATAAGGCATACAGGTCAGAAAGGAACAACTGAAACTGTTCCTGCTTGTGGATTGTTGACATAGAAAATCCCAAGGAGTCTATAAAAATCCTCCTAGAACCAATAAGTAAATTCAATGCAAAATACAAGATCAGCACATGAAAATCAATGATCTTTCTAGATATTTGCAGTGAACACTTGAAAACCAAAAATAAAATTCCAATACCTTCTACAATTGCTCAAAAAACTGAAATAGGTGTCAGTTTAATAAAACATTAAAGGACTTGTATGCTGAAAGTTACAAAGCATTGATGAAAACAAAGACAAAACAGAGATATTCTACATTCCAGGATTGGAAGACGTGACAAATAAAGACGTTATTTCTTCTCAAACTGATGTGCAGATGTAAAATAATCCTAGTAAGAATTTTTGTAGATGTAGACAAGATTATGCTAAAATGTGTTTGGAAAGCCAAAGGAACTAGAAAGGTTAAAACTATTTTAAGAAAGAACAAATAAAGTGGAAAGAA
>NW_007728481.1:204151-245712 GCF_000696425.1 Galeopterus variegatus
AAGCCAAAGGAACTAGAAAGGTTAAAACTATTTTAAGAAAGAACAAATAAAGTGGAAAGAAACAATCTATTTGATTTTAAGACTTGCTTTATAGCTGTAATAATCAAGACTGTGTGATATTAGCAGAGGAATAGGAACATAGATTAATGGAACAGAATAGAAAATTCAGAAATAGTCACATGCAAGTATGGCCAACTGATTCTGACAAAAGTTCAAAAGCAATTTAATGGGGGAAGCATAGCTTTTTTGACAAATAGTGCTGGAGTAATTTGATATCCATAGGGGGGAAAAAAGAAACATAACATAAACCACATACCTTATATAAAAATTAACTCAAAATTCATCCTAGACTTATATATAAAATGTAAATTGAATGCACTTTTAGAAGATAACAGAGAAGAAAATCTCAGGACCTAGGGCTTAGTAATTCATAGACATGACATCAGAAGCATAATTTATTTATAAAAAATGGATAAATTGAACTTCATCAAAATTTAAAACCTTTGCTCTGCTAAAGACCTTATGGTGAGGATGAAAAGAGAAGCTACAAAATGGAAAAATACATTTGCAAAATGCATATCTAACAAAGGACTCATATCTAGAATGTATAAAGAACTCTTAAATTTATCAATAAATGAAGCTATAGACTGAATTTGACTTTATTTTATTTTTTTTTTCATTTTTGTCTTTTTTACTGACCGGTAACGGGATCGCAACCCGCACCGCGCTCAGTGTTGCACCCGCACCGCGCTCAGCCAGTGAGCGGGAACCGGTCTCCACATGGGATCCGAACCCTCGGCGGGAGTGCCGCTGTGCTCCCAAGTGGCGCACTCTCCAGTGCGCCACCGGGCCAGCCCTGAATTTGACTTTAAAAATCAAAAAATCCTATCAGAAAATGGGAAAAAGACAGAAGAGACATTTTACTGAAGAGAATATATGAATGGCAGATAAGCATGAGGAAGGACATTCAATGTCATGAGCCAGTAGGATGATTCCAACTAAGTCCATGATGAGATATCACTACCCACCTATTGGAACAACTAAAATTTTAAAATAGTGACAATACCAAATACTGGTGAGTGTATGGAAATCTGGGTCTCTCACACCCTGCTGTGGGGAAGGTGAAATGGAGTGACCCCTCCAGCATCCAACCAATCAGGTGGATCACAAGGGCTTATCCTGAGCCATAAAAGCTAATCTCAAAAGACTGCTCAATGTATGATCCCATCTATATAACATAATCAAAATGAAAAATCTATAGAGATAGAAAACAATTAGTGCTTGTGAGGGGTTAGGAGTGGTGAGGCCATGAGAGTAGTGGGTGTGACTACAGAGGTGGAACAAAGGAGATCTTCATGAGGATGGAATTGTTCTGTATCCTGACGGTGGTGACGGTGATGAGATTTTCACAGGTGATAAAGTGATATAGAACTACTCGTATGTTATACTAATATCAACTGGTTTAATTTTGTACTGTAGTTAGGTAAGATGTAATCAACAGGGAAAAATGCAGGCAATGTTTAGCCCTTGGAGAAAACATATAAAAGGAATTAAACATAACCAGAATATGGTACTGGAATCAGCACTGAGTACTACCTGCCTGGCCAGAAGGATGTAAACAAGGCCTATCGATTTAAATGAAAAATGCACTTTCACCTTATTAGCAGAAAGGTGAGGGGGAATCTGAGTCAAAGATAGAGTGAGGGGAAGAGCCAGAGCTGTATCTACCACCAGACCAAACAATTGCAATTTCTAAAATTATTTGATCAAAACATGGTAGAATAACCACACTATTTTACTTCCAGGGAAAAATAACAAAAGATAAAGTTAAAGGATTTGAAAATCATTGCCTCTGAAGGAGACTCCTGAGGTCCAGCAGGATGAGAGAAAGATATTTTTCCTTTTTGTACTGCATCTCTTTTAGTATTATGTGTAACATTTGATAAAAAATGATACTCTCTAAAGAGTGGAATGATATTTTTATCAATTAAAAAGAAGTTATAGACTGAACTAAAAGAGGAGGCAACCTAAAAAGCCATCATGCCACAGAACTAGAAATGTTAGATAAAAAAATAACAAACCTCATACGAATTATATAGCTGAACTTGAAAGAAAATGAGGGAAATAGCTAGGGATCAAGAATGTAAAGGAAGCTGCAAACAAAATCTGTGATCAGGAGCTGCATCCAAAGCTGCCTTAATATGCTTGACAGTATCAACACTAGTTTTCAACAGCACTAGTTTGTGAAGGAGACAAGCTACAAATTCCTGGGCTTTCACAATACAGAGAGTATCCACGACTTGCGTACAAAGCTAGAGCTCCCTGCTGGCCACACACTAGGGACAGAGTGGAATAGAAGCAGCTTACCACCAGTGAGGGAACAAAAGGACATGTCAAGGACACTTGCTTGTCCTCATCTGTGAGAAAATACTACTCTCCCTTCAGAACTTTTAAGTCACAGGCTTCCTGTCTGTCCAAGTTGGGATTCAAGTTTATATTACCTTCATGGTACAGAAAACACTGGCCCTAGGCATTAACATAAGTGGTTACACGTGGGGGAGAATACCCTAAGGTTTCAGGCAAAAACACACCTCATCCCCTTCTGTCTTTGTGCAGGTTTGCTCCTGCAACTCACACTTTACAGGATTCCAGCAAATAAAACCCAGAAAAACATGAGCACCCAATTCAAAATAACCAAGTCTATAAAGGAACATGCCACCATGAGAAAGAGCCAGCGGAGACCAAGATCTCCAGGTAATAGAATCGTAGTGTACAAAAGATAAAATAATCATTTAGATTTTTTCCAAAGAAAGAAATGATAGGCTGTAAGATAAGAAGGAACAAAATGCTAGAAAATGTAGTAGGAAGACCAAGCTAAGTATAACTAAATATAACTGTTAAAATGAGAATAATAATCGAAATCGAATACCGCATGTAATGGGTGTGCTAAATGGTAGATGAGATATACTTGAAAATGGAACTGGGGGAAGCCAAACCTGCCCGCAACCAGGCACACTGCTGCTGCCAGGAGCCCCCTGGGATCCTGAAGCATGGAACTCAGGGAAGCCAAAGACATCTGCAAGTAGGCACACAGCACACCAAAAACACCACTTCCACGTGGGTAGCTCACCATAGTCACTGCAATTGCCATGGCTGCTGCAAAAGTGGCTAGTCGCCATAGCTGTAGTCACAGCCACTGTGTAGGTGGCCTGCCAGGCACTCAAATGCATTGACACAAGGAGAGTCACCAGTGGAGACCAAAAAAAAAAAAAAAAAAAAAAAGGAAAAGAAAAGAAAAGAAAAGAAGAGGTTATCTTTCCACAAAGCACACTCCAGAGTAATAGAAGATGCATCTGCTCTATGATAATAGTGGGGGACCTGATCACACCTCTCTCAGCACTGGACAGATCATCTAGGCAACAAATCAACAGAGAAACAGTTAATCTATCAGAAGGAGGGAACAAATCTGTGGTTATTAGAGGGGATAGGTGGAAGGGGATGGGGAGAAATTGGATAAGGGGCATAAAGAATAAGTATGTTTTGTAATAATAAATATGTTCATAAAAAGTAAAAAAAAAACAATTAAAATTAAATAAAAGATATACTTGGAAAAGATTCAGTACTGGAAGATAGGCCAGAAACATGTACCTCGAATAGAACACTCAGAGAGTGGAGAGGGAGATATGAAGGAGAGATTCAGGGACATAAAGAACCAATTAAAATTAAATAAAAGATATACTTGGAAAAGATTCAGTACTGGAAGATAGGCCAGAAACATGTACCTTGAATAGAACACTCAGAGAGTGGAGAGGGAGATATGAAGGAGAGATTCAGGGACATAAAGAACAGTAAGGGACATAAACATTCATCTAACTGGACCTTTAAAAATAAGGAGCATGAGACGAAGCTATAATAAAAGTGTTAAAGCTGTGAATTGTCCAGAATTAATGAAGAACAAAAATTCCTTAGATTTAGAGAACAGAATGAATTCCAAGAAGGATGAATAAATAGAAAAGAAAAGGAAAAAAATGACAACCCACAGCTGGACTCATGTGGAATATTACGGCAAAACAGTGGGAGATAAAATAAATATCGCCTACCAAGGAACATGCTAAATTAGTAGCAGCAGCAGAGTAGACGTATCTTCATAATTTACAGTTTCTACTTTATACTTTAAATATCATTAAGATACTAAGAGATTATAACTGATAATCCAGACTCCCCCCCACCCCCAGAGAGACTAACATTTTAAAATAATGGCACTTTTTCAAACACATAATAACAGTGTTTATCACCAGCTCACCCTCACTAAATCGATGCCTGAAGGATGTACTTTCTGTAGAGGAAAATTGAAGCCAGAAGAAAAGACCGAAATGCAAGAAGGAATGTTATCCAATGATTTGAGGTCACAATATAAGGCCATAAATATTCCCTGTGTGGGTTCCTGGTGTACTCACAACTCATTAACCAACTTCACTGAAAAGTAAAACAGACTAATGTAAACCTGCAACCTGCAGCTCAGAAATCTCCTTGAGAAAGACAATGAATGGCAGCTTTTGACTAAGTGCAACATGACCACTTAGCTTGATTAAAATTCATCAGACATATTTGCTAATTAATATAAATGCAGCCAATACTGCCACTGTGACTCCTAAGGTATGTGTTCTTCTGAAAGCTCAGCGATCCTCTGAAGCCCACTGAGTGTGAATGATTAGACTAAAAGATAGCACATTCAGGTGTGGACAGCAGTTTAATGTTTTCTAAAAAAATTTTTTCATTTCCAAATTTTGTACAATTACTATCTTGATAATTATGAGAAAATAAAATAAATTCTCTTCTACCCTAAAGTGAATATTTAAAAAAGAAGTACGGATATTTGAATGTTCTCACAGAACACATAAATCAATGGTTAACATTCATGTTTTACGATTTTTTGCATTATTGATGGGGTAATAATAAAAATCACTTTTTGGACATGTTTCTCCTAGACATTTGAAATATTATTAAAATAATTATTTTAGGCAGTTTTCGCACAGCATGTCCTGAGCACCAGGCACTGAGCTATGCCTTGAGCTGAAGGCTGTCCTTGGGTAATGGGCCAACGGCATCCAAGCAGGTGACCTTGAACTGAGCATTTACAGCTTTATGGATTTCTTTGATGGAGAAAGTTGAGAAGGAATTCCAGGAAGAAGAGACAGCTTTAACAAAGGATATTAGTTCTGAATTATCAAAGGCTATTGATAATCAAAGGCTAATTATATTTATGTAAGTTTGCATTTATAATTCAACAGGAAAGTCCAATGAAGTGAGACTGTCTTTTTGCTTTCCAAACCATAAACTGCACGATGAGATAGGTATGTTCTGACAGAAAGTACACCTGGCATGGAGCATAGCACAAAGAGAATGCTTGATGGAGAATGAACAGGCTTGGTAGGTGCTAGGGATTTGGGCTTTGGGCTTCAAGGTGTCCCAAGATTGCAATGTTGCTCACTCCAAGGCTGATTTTTTTCCTGTAGGAATAGATATGAATAGAAGTCTACATTTCCATACCAAACAAATATGTAAACATTATATCTTTTGTTTTAAAGCTGCTTTTTAATTTTCTCAGCATTATTTCTAATATTTGCAGAGTAGTTGTCCATAAATTAACCACACATTTATTAATGTGGTTGGTCTTCTTGATGTAGCTTCCATCCCAAAGTTGAGGGTTGGCAGGTGCATTTCTTACTGTGGTAGAGGCTGGACACTAATGGTAGCTTGGCAGCTTAATGAGTGAGTGGACAGTGGCTGGCAAACATTTTCTGTAAAGGGCCATAGAGTAGGTATTTTAGGTGTGGCAGGCTATATATAGTCATACTGAACTTTGCCATTGTAGGACAAAAGTGGCCACAGACAATTCCTAAACAAATGTGCATGCTGTCCTCCAGTGAAATGTATTTACAATAGCAAATTAGGGTGGCAGGCTGATTTTGGCCTGGGGCACAGACCCCTGCTATAGGACATGAAAAGCTTTCATTTTATAATTGAACTGTATGTTAAAATAACACATGACAGTTAATAAAATCACTGAAGCTCTAAAGCTCGGTTCAGATCAGAAGTATGACACATATTTATATCTTTTCCAGCCCAAATGCCTCTGCCGTGTGCTGATAGTGTAGATGTAATTCACAATTCACTTGGGCTTCTGCTTCGAAAGTATGTGGCTGTTGATGGATTTCAAAAGGTATTTTTTGGTTCACATTTTCTTTGAAATTTTCTTTATGAAGTGAGTCTCAAAGAATATTTTTTATCACATGATTTCAAATTACATAATTTAAATTTATTTGACCCAACTCTATATATTAAATTAGTTTGAATTAACTTCTCAATTTTAAATAAATTTGCAATAATAACATTCATCTCTATAGTTTATTTTTTAAAAATTAGATTGAATAGCATCTAAACAATTAAGCCCACAATAGTTTGAACCAAGTCACTTTTTTCTAGTGTTTGTAGAGCATGTGTGCACGCATGTTTGGGGTGTCAACATGTGCCAGTGTTTTTTTGTTAAATATTCTAATTTGTCAGTCATAATATCTTTCTCCATCTATGAATACAAATGAATGTATAAATGAATACAAAGCCCTTTGAGTTTCTAGTATACAATTAGTTTTACATTACCTAGGACTTTTTCTTTTCTTATTTCATTTTGCATTGCAAAAAAAAATGCTAAATAATAAAGCTCATTAGTAGAATATTGAGAAAGATAATTTCCTTCATTTTCAAGTAATTATTTTTATTTCTCAGATGTTATTTTTTATTGTTACATAGGATTATTTTTACATTTTATAATGTAATTTCATGTTTGTGGTAAAATTGAATATTCTGATTTTTGAGATAGAGATTTAAAATGTGTTCTAATGATGTGTCTGTTTTTATGGCAATACCATGCTGTTTTAATTACTATAACTTTGCAGTATATTTTGAAGTCATGTAGTGTGATGCCTCCAGTTTTGTTCTTTCTGCTCAAGATTTTTATTTGGAGTTATTTGGGGTCTTTTGCAGTTATATACAAATTTTAGGATTGTTTTTTCTTATTTCTGTGGAAAATGATATTGGAATTTTGATAGGGATTGTATTGAATCTGTAGATTGCTTTGGGTAGTATGGATATTTTAACAATAATTAATTCTACCAATCCATGAACATGGATATCTTTCCATCAGTGTGTGTTTTCTTAAATTTTTTTCATCAGTGTTTTAGAGTTTTTAGTACACAGGTATTTTGTATAACACTGTATTGTAATAAGAGATGTGAACATGTCACAGTCTGTGAAGGCCATATTACATTTTTAGAGTACTATCCTTGCTTCTAGGCATCACATACTGGAAAAGTAGATAAATACATTGGATACCTCAAAAGGGTAATGAATGTGAGGTGCTATGGTTTAAGTGTCCCCCCCCACCCAAATTCATATGTTGAAATTCTCACTCCAAGGTAATAGAATACCTTGAGAGAGGTGGAACCTTTATGAAGTGATTAGGTTGTGAGAGTGGAGCCATCACTAATGGGATTAATGCCCTTGTAAAAGAGACCCCAGAGAGCTCTCTTGCCCTCTTTCCATCATGTGAGGACACAGAGAGAAGGTGCCATCTATGAGGAATGGGACTTCACCAGGCACAAAACCTCCCGGCATGTTGATCTTGGACTTCCAACTTTCAGAACTGTGAGAAATAGTTTTCTGTTGTTTATAAACCACCCAGTCTATATTTCGTTATAACAGCCCAAAGAAACTAAGACATAAGTCTGAAAATCACATCACACCAGAACATCCTGAGAGAACTGGACCAGTTTACCCAAGAAGAGAAGAATTTAGTGGCATGCACTTAAGTGACTTCATGAAATATCGTGACTGTGATTAGAGGTGAGTGAGACACTTAGTTTCATTCTTCAACACATGGATATACAGTTTTCCCAGCACCATTTATTGGGGAGACTGTTCTTTCCCCAATGTCTGTTCTTGGTGCCTTTATTGAAGATCAGTGGGCTGTAAGTATGTGTATTGATTTCTGGGTTCTCCACTCTGCTCCATTGGTGTTTATTTTTAATGCCAGTACCATACTGTTTTGGTTATTACAGCTTTGTAGTATAATTTGAAGTCAGGTAGTATAATGCCTCTAGCTTTATTTTTTCTTTTGCTCAGGACTGCTTTGGTTATTTGGTGTTTTGTTGTTCCATATGAATGTTAGGATTGTTTTTTCTATATCTGTGAAGAATGCCATTGGTATTTTGATGGGATTTGCATTAAATCTGTAGATTACTTTGGGTAGTATGAACATTTTCACAACCTAAATTCTTCCAATCCATGAGCATGGAATGTCTTTCCATCTTTTTGTGTCCTCTTCAATTTCTTGCAGCAGTGTTTTGTAGTTCTCATTGTAGAGATCTTTTACTTCCTTGGTCATATTAAGTCATAGGTACCTTATTTTTTTTGTTAGCTATTGTAAATGGGCTTGCTTTCTTGATTTCTTTTTATGCTAGTTCACTGGTGGTGTATAAGAATGCTACTAATTTTTGTATATTGATTTTGTATCCTGTGATTTTACTAAATTTATCAGCTCTAGGTGTTTTTTTTGTGGAGTCTTTAGGTGTGTGTGTGTGTGTGTGTGTGTGTGTAGGATGATGTAATCTGCAAACAGTGACCATTTCACTTCATTCTTTCCTATTTAGATGCCCTTTATTTCTTTTTCTTGCTTGGTTGCTCTGGCTAGTACTTCCAATATTATGAGTAGTTAGAGTGGGCATCCTTGTCTTGTTCTTGTTCTTAAGGGATGTTCACTCAGGATGATGTTGGCAGTGGGTTAGTAATATATGGCTTTATTTTGTTGAGATGTTTTCCTTCTGTACCTAATTTGTTGAGAATCTTTACCATGAAGGGATGTTGAATTTTGTCAAGTGCTTTTTCTGCATCTATTGAGAAGATAACATGGTTTTTGTCCTTGATTTTCTTGTTGTGGTGTATCGCATTTATTGATTTTCATATGTTGAACCATGTTTCCATCCATGGAATAAATCCCACATGATCATGGTGTATAATCTTTTTGATGTGCTGTCGAATTCTGTTTGCTAATATTTTGTTGAGAATTTTTGCATCTGTGGTCATCCGGGATATTGGCCTGTAGTTTTCTTTCATTGCTGCTTTTTCCCCTGATTTTGGTATCAGTTTGATGCTCACCTTGTAGAATGAATTTGGGAGAATGGCCTCTGTTTTAGTTTTTTGAAATAGTTTGAAAAGGATTGGCATTAATTATTCTTTAAAGGTTTGGTAGAATTCTGCAGAGAAGCCACCCACTCTTGGGCTTTTCTCTGTTGAGAGACTGCTGATTACTGCTTCAATCTTGTTACTTGTTATTGGTCTGTTCAGATTTTCTATTTCTTCTTGGTTACATTGTGGTAGTTTGTAAGTGTCTAGAAATTTATACATTTCCTCTGGGTTTTCAAATTTGTTGGCGTATATTTATTTGTAGTCGTCTCTAATGTTCTTTATATTTCTGTGGTATTGGTTGTAATGTTTCCTTTTTTGTTTCTGATTTTGCTATTTGAATCTTCTCTCTTCTCTTTATAGTTAGTCTAGCTAATGGTTTGTCTACTTTGTTTATCTTCTCAAAAAACAAACTTTTTGTGTCATTTATGTTTTGTATTATATTTTCAGTCTCTATTTCATTTAGTTCTGCTCAGATTTTTATTATTTCCTTCTGTCTTCTAATTTTGGGATTGGATTTTTCTTTTTTCCAGGTCTGTTGGTGTCTTAATCTTGGACTTCCAGACTCCAGAGCTCTGAGAAATAAATTTCTGTTGTTGAAGCTGCCCAGTCTATGGTATTCTGTTATAGCAGCCCAAGCAGACTAAGACAGTCCTATTTACCTCAGATCCTATTACCCAATAAGGAATGTCTGGCTTTCCACAAAAAATTACAAGACATGCTAAAAGCCAAGAAAAGACACAGTCTCGAGAGACAAAGCAAACATCATAATCTGACTCAGATATAGCACAGATTTTGGAACTGTGAGACAAAGAATTTAAAATAACTGTGATTAATATGTTAAGAGTTCTATTGGAGTAAAACAGATAAAATGAAAGAACAAAGGTGGCATGTAAGCAGAGAGATGGAGATCCAACAAAGAACCAAAAGGAAAGCCTAGAAATAAAAATTGTAACAGAAATGAAGAATGCCTTTGATGGGTTCTTCAGCAGACTGGACACACCAACAAAAGGATCCATAACTTAAAGATATGTAAATGGAAATTTCCCAGCTAAAATGCAAACATAAAAAAGGAAGGGCAAACAGAGCAGAGCATTCACGAAATGAAAAAAAAAAAAATTGAAAATGTATAATGTGCAATTCATGGGAATACCAGGAGGAGAAGAGAGAATTAAACAGAATAAGTATTTGAAGTAATAATGTCTGAGAAGTTTTTAAAATTAATTACAGGCACCAAAGCAGAGATCAAGGAAGCTTCCATAACATCAAACAGAATAAACACTAAAAAAACTACCTACCGGGAATACCATATTCAAACAGCATAAAGAACAACACAAAGAAAAAAACTTGAAAGAAGCTGGGGGTGGGTGGGGAAAACGTCACCCATAGAAGGTCAAGGATAAGAATTACAGTGATGTCTCATCAGACAGTGCAAGCACAGATTAGAGTGAATATTTAAAGTCACGAAAGAAAACGAAACCAAAAAACCTAGAATTCTGTCTTCAGTGAAATTATCCTTCAAAAGCGAAAAGGAAATAAAAACTTTCTCAAATGAGCAGAAACTTCACCAGAAGCCCTGTTCTGAGAGAAATGTTAAAAGAAGTTTTTCAGGTAGAAGGAAATGACATAAACTGGAAACCAGAATCTACATAAAGAAAGAGCATTAGAGAAGGAATAAATATAGGTAAAATTTTATTTTATCTTATTTTTCGTGTTCTTAATTGATCTGAAAATAACTTTCAAAGTAATAATCATAATGTATTGGATATGGATAAATGAAATCAATCATAATAATATCTTAAGGGACAGCAGAAAGGAATGAAAATACTACCGCAGGCATTTATGGTAGCGTAAGGTGTCTCTTATAAGGTGTCTTCACTAACACATGAAGTAGTATAGTGTTATTTAAAGTTAGTGAATGCACAGCTTCAAATGTATAATGCAAACTCTATGGCAATCACTGAATTTTGCTTTTAAATCTAATTGGTATGTTAAGAGAGGAGAAAAAGTGGAATCATATAAAATTCTCAAAACCAGAAAAGGCAGAAAACATTGAGGAAAAAAGAAACAAAGAACAAACATGAAGAAGACAGTTACAAATCCAGTAGATATTATTCAAATATCAATAATCACCTTAAATTGAGTGGTCTAAATACAGCAAGTAAATCACAGAGATTCTCAGAGTGGATAAAAAATACAAGACCCAACTGTGTGTTGTCTACAAGAAACACATTTTAAATATAAAGTCTCGGGTTAAAAGAAAAGAGATTGAAATAGATATACCATGTTGGAGCTCATCAAAAGAAAGCTGAAGTAGCTATATTAATTTCAGACAAAGAGGACTGAAAAATAAGGAAAACTATAAGGGATAAAGAGTTGTTTTCCTAATGAAAAAGAGGCCAATTCTCCATAAAAGACAAAGCAATCCTAAATTTGTGTGTATCAACAATGTCATGTCAAAATACATGAGGCAAAAACTGATAGAGTGCAAAGAGACATAGACAAATGCACTACTACATTAAAATATTTTGAAGAAAATGAAACTACAACTTATTAAATATGTGGAATGCAGTGAAGTAGGGCTTAGAGAAAAATGTGTAGCATTAAATGCACATGATACAGATGAAAAAAGATCAATAACATTGATACACCTCTAGCTGGACTTACCTAGCCTAAGAGAGAAGACTAGCTTCTAATATCAGAAATGAAATAGGGGCGATCATTACTGGTCTCATGCACATCAGAAGGACGGTAAAGGAATACTTTGAGTAAATTTATGCCTCAAAATCTGGAAAATAAGAAAATAGACCAATTTCTTGAAAGTCACAAACTACTAAACTCACAGAAGCAGAAATAAATAATCTGAATAGACCTATATTCACTAAAGAATTTCAATCAATAATTAATAACTTTTCAAAAGAAAAAACAGACCCAGATGGCTTAAAGGGCTTGTCTCCAAAATTTAGAAAGGACTCATAATTTAGCAACAAGAAAATGAACAACCCAATTAAAAAATGAGCAAAGATCTGAACAGATACCTCACTGAAGATACAAAAATTGCAAATAAGCATATGAAAAGATGTTCAATATCAGTTGTCATTAGGAAATTAAAATTTAAAACAATGATGAGATACCACTATACACCTATCAGAATGGTTAAAAGTAAGTGAGAATAATTAAACAAGTGACAATACCTATTGCTGGTGAGAATGGGGAACAATAGAACTCTCATTCATTGCTGGTGGGAATGCAAAATGGTACAGTCACTGTGGAAGACAGTTTGGCAGTTTCTTACATGGCTCAGCATATTCTTACTGTATGGTCTTGCAACTGCACTCCCTGGTATTTACCCAACTGATTTGAAAACTTGTAAAACCTGCACACAGATGTTTATAGCAGCTTTATTCATAATTGACAAAACTTGGAAGCAAACAAGTCCTTCAGTAGATGAATAGATAAATAAACTGTGGTACATCCATACAACAGAGTATTAGTCATCAATAAAAATAAATATGCTATCAAGCCACAAAGAAATGGATGACTCTTAAATGCATATTTCAAAATGAAAGAGTCCAGTTAAAAAGACTATGCTATATGTATGATATCAGTTATGTAACATTTTGGAAAATGCAAAACTTTAGTAATGGTGAAAAGATCAGTGCTTGGTCATGAGGGTGGAGCCCTCGTGTTCATGGAGTTAAGAAGGCTGAAGAGAAGAAACATAGCAGATCTTTTAGGTGGTGAAACTATTCTTTATGATACTGTGATGGTGGATTCTATGAGCCTGTTGATCCTTACAGCCCAAATAATTAACCTTAAGGTATGCCAAAAATCCTTTAAAAAAATTATTTAAGAAATCAGGGATTCCAGGATGAAATGTAGAACATGGAAAAACAATCTAACACAATTACAAATGTATAAAACATCCTCACAGAAAGAGGTGAGGGAAAAGGTGCTGACTTAAATAAGTGGAAATAATTAGGGTCTGCAAGACTAAAAGGCAAAAGAAAGTGTACATGAGACTGTACTCTAATTGATAAAGTTGCTCCCCACAGGGATATGGGTTAACAATCTGATACTGCAATAAGCTGTATACTGGAATCGAATGGTTAGGTAAACAGATGGTCGGAACGGGAGCCAGGCTTCTTACTGTTAGAGAGTTTACAGATAAACATGGAGGCAGTGAGAATGATCCTTTGGTAATAGATGAGAATTGGAGACAGCAGGATTAACTCACGCTTTGCTTGATACAGATAAAGATGGGTGTTACACTTCTCACTGTGTAATGGAGATGCAAAAGAAATTACTTAGAGTAACATGAATGCAATGAGAAGCCCAAAAGGACTGCACCTCAGCAACTCCTCTGTTAGAAAGAGGAACTGGGTACAGCCCTGATTCAAAGTTAGCTTCTGTTTTCATTGTAAAGACAAGGAAGTTTCACAAGAAAAATCAGCTGATTTAATCATTTAAAAAGAACACAAAGAAGTGGATAATGTGAAAAAGTTATCCATGGCTAAGTATAGCTCAAACAATGGAACATAGTAACATCATTAAAACTAACAGTGTGACATACCAAAGTACAATGAGTGAAATGTTAAGCTAGCTACACTGGGATCATTATCTTTAACTTAAGATAGAACTATTTTTATAACAGCTAAAACAGTCATTACATTTCTATGATTCTATCTATCTGTGATTGTTTCTTAAGTTTCCATTAACAAAAAGTTTTCCCTACAGCAAACATATCTCACATATTTTCCTACAGCAATTCTTTTCAAATCTCTTAATGAAAGCAATATGTTAACAACCAGTTGACAGTGTATACAATCCCTTACCTAAAAAGTGATTAGAGTTGATTCGATGAGCTCTTGCCCCCTATCTGTAGGCTTTTGCCTCCTAGCTAAGGACTTTTGTCCCATAAGTTTTTTTTTTTTTTTTTAGCTAAAAACCCTATCTAAGAATCAAATGAGAATCACAATTTCTAATCCTGTACAGATGGGCAGTACATATACAAATATTCACAGATATGTGTATATGCATGAGCTAGTATACACTCATCTATTTTCTACAATTTTGACTGAGAAGCTTAGAAGCAACTACATCCTGTGGCAATGAGCACATCTACTATTGGTTTCTAATACTTTTTTCCCATATCAAGAACTAGCGCTTGTTGGAGAAATGGCTGATTCTAGGGCTGGGGCAGGACATATACAAGATGAGTCTGGAGAATCTGTTTTGTAGCACCAGAGAGTAGAGATATGCTTTAAAACAGACAAACAGTGAAAGCACCACGATGATGGGGTATGTCAACGGGACACAGAAGCCAGATGAAAAAATTCCCAGTGGCCAAAGCTGGAACAATTTGAGCAACAAAATAAAGCAGTATTAGATTATAAGCCAAAGAATAAAATAATATACATGTGTCTATATGGATATAAATAAGTGCTTGCATCAATAAATATGTGCGGAGAAGAAACAAATCTCCATGCAGAAAAATACCAAATAACTTATGTAGTTACTCTGCATTTAAGGGGATAGTGTGTAAATCTCATCTTAAAATACACCTGATCAGCACTCCTCAAAAACAAGGAAGGTCTGAGAAACTGTCACAGCCAAGAGGAGCCTGAGGAGATGTGACAACTAAATGTTATGTGGTATACTGGATTGGTCCTTAGAATAGAAAAAGGACAGTAAGTAAAAAGGAAGAGAATCTGAATAAACGATGAACTATAGTTAAAAATATATCAGTATTGTTTCATTAATTGTAACAAACTACCATATGTTCATAAGATATGTTTATGTGATAGAGAAAACTGGGTGTGGGATATAGGAGGACTCTCTATACTATCTTTGCAATTTTTCTTTGAATCTAAAACTTTTCTAAAAATAGTCCATTAAAAAATGTGTTGATTGAATTGCATAATGTTAACCTAATTAATAAATAGAGGCTCTTTAAAATAAATGATATTTATTTGGAAATAGGGCATTGCAATGAGAATATGCATGCCATAGTGAACTATGTGCATATTCAAGGAGGCAAAGGAAGACAAAGGATCTTAAAGGAAACATGATGGAGGGTGACATAATTGTTTGGAGACAATTATACTTGGCTACAAGGATCCATAACAAGGGTGACACCAGTCTGTGGCTGGACAGGCAGTTGCTGGGCAAAGGTCCTTGCAGAAGTGTTTTTTTATTAAGATTGTGATGACCTCTGTGCAAAGTTGTGCTTTTCAGAGTCCTTTGTGATAGTTCTTGTTATTAGGCATAAGTGCATGAGAATTTCCTCCTTCATGGCCTTTCCCTGGCTCTCTTTGCCAGGGGTTTTACCACATGTGACTCTCTTTTGATTCTGAAAACTTTCATGCTAGCAATGATTGGGATGTGGGAAAGCCTGGCTTTTGGGGGTGCACTTGAGCAAAGAAAAAGGGCGAAGAAGAGTTGGCAGCAAAAGAAGAGATTGCTGCAGGTGTAAGAGACAGTGAATGCAAATGTTAAGAGTGGAGAAAAAAAATCATCCTTGGGAGGAAATAAAAGTCGGAGTGCCCTTGGACTGTCATCAGCCAGGGTTTCTCTACAAGAAAAGACAGCAAGGAGGAGATATGGGAGAGGAGGCTGGAGGGCCATGCAAAGTGCATTGAGAATCTTGAACTTTGCTGAAAAAGGGAAGCCATTGGAGACGTTCATGCAGAAGAGTGGCAGGATTAGACTTGTGTTTTTGAAAGATTACCCATAATGTGTTTTAGAAAGTGAAGAGTTCATTTTTACTTCATTTCCCTTCTTTTCTGTCCTTTAACCCTGTCACTAGGAAACCATCAAGGCTAATGCTGGGATACCTTCCTCAGTGCAGCAACGTTGAAGGAAGCCTCTTGGTCCCAACCCCACTCCTTCCTTCTTGCTTGAAAATGAGAAGCTCATCACGTGAAAGCCATAAATGGAGCTTCTCCTTAGAAGGAGGTTAAAAATTCCTATTCTTCTAAGATGTTTTCCCCCTTGAGCACGTGCGTCAAACATGCTTGCTAATTATCTGGAGCCTTGCAAAATAGGCTTGTGCCTTCTTTCCTTCATACTTAATGTTTAAGTAATTAGTAATCAATTACTGCTCTACCCCCAGACAAGCTGATTCCTTTTCATGATGTCATGATGTCTTTTCCTCACTGAAGCTACGCTGACAGGCCATTGAGTCATGTCCTTCTCCAGCCCGCCAAAAGACACACTGAACAAAGGGAGTGGGGCGAGAACAAAATGATACACAGTGGATAACAGATAATTATCCCTAGCTGACAGCACACCTTGGAATTTGCATTTAAAATGAAGAGATCTGGCAAAAAGAATGCTGATGTCAGGCAATGGGTAATTTTGTTTCAGGGAAGTAGCTCAGTGGGGAGGATTTAGTCATCCTCTGACTTCTCGCTTCAGCCTCTTCACTTGTCTGCCTTTCTTTAGCTTTTTCTCCTATAATCTAAACTCCATACCCTCACCAGAGATAACATTCTAAAACTTTGTGCCATCATTTCTTTTAAAAAAAGGAAGGTATGCATGGGAGGTTGTCCATTCACTTTCATGACAACATCCAGGTGTACAAGACTTTCCATAATCTAGCTCTTCCTGCATTTTCAGTCTCGTCTCTCATTTCCACCTCAGTGGTCTCATTGCTATAGTTTGGCAATGTTGAGCTAAGTGTAGTTTCCAAGACACAGTGCTATTTCACAAATCCATGCTCTCTTCTTTCTAAACTCTTTTAAATGAACCACCCTCAACCTGGTGCTCAGGACAGAAACCTAGTTGTCATTCTTTTCTTTTCCCCACATCCAATCCACTGGTTTGTCCTGTTGGCACCCTTCTCTATTTCTCATCTTAACTGCTAATGTCATCATCTGTGCCAGACCACTGGACACCCAATTGGTCTACCAGCTCATGGTCCAGAGCTTTTTACTGGACCACTGTGCTAAATAGTCTCCTGTTTCCACTATGCTTTCTCACAATCCACTAAGCTTTCAAAACTGGAAATTGGATCACACCACCCTCTGCCTGAAAATATTCCAGTGGTTCCCTTTATTTCTACAATAACATCTGTGTTTTTACCTTGTCCCACATCATTGACCTCAGCTTCTACCACACACCTCACTATTCCCTTTTTCTTCTTTAAATACTCCCCTTAACGTATAGCAGAAGTGGTGGCCCTCTAGGGCTTGGAGAGCCCTTCTTGAAAACCTCTGATGCCACCTTTACCAGAGTGGGGTCTGTTTGCCCACACACCATGGGAAGCCAATCACTGAAGCACGTGTCTTTGCAGTAGAGAAAGAAGGTTTATGCACACGGCGGTCATCTGAGAAGATGGGAGATTTGCATCTCCAATCCGTCTTACCCACAGTGGGAAGGATGGCACATTTATGGGGAAGCAGTTAGGGGCAGTTTGAGGCATGGGCAATCATGATGGTGAAGGGTTTGAAGGAGTCCTTCAGTGATCTGCATCAGCGCAGGCTGCCTATGTGTTCAGGAGATGGTGGCATTAACAGGGTCTGGAGGTAAAGTTTTTATTCCGCTAACGTCAAAAGGACACCCATCAGACATTTGTGCAGGCTCAGCCTGCCTAGCCTGGTTTATGTTGGGCCAAGCTGACTCCAAAAACCCTGAAAAAAACACCTTAGGCACACAACTCATCGTTTCTATGCTAGAGGTGTTATCTTAAAGGGCAGATAAGAAGAAACAGAATGAGAGGTTAATTACGAAAATTTAGTGAAAGAAAGAGCAATTTAAACAGGGAATAAACCAAAAAGCCACAGTTACAGTCCCCTCCTGTTTTTTTTATAATCATTCCTCGATCATGAGGGTTTCTGGACAACAACCACTCTGGCTACTTCCTGCTGACCAAGGGCATAGATTAGGGCTTATGGAAGGAAATTGTTTAGCACTCAACTGGAAATATTCCCTGGTACCTGACTTGGCATGTACATTTCATATAACTAGTATGTTAGTTCCCTACTTTACTATTTTGGTGCAGCATCTGATGGCACATTTAACTATCAGATATGGTAAGATGGATCTAATAACTTGGGATATCCAAGAAAATAACTTTAAAAACCAGTTTACTCCTCCCAGGACCTCAGGAGGTATTTGTTGCAACCAAGTGGCCCATTCCCAGATTTTATTTAAGTGAGTTTTAACTTCGATGGAAGCATTGACATAACCACTGCAAGAAGTTTTGGCAATATCACAGGCTCCTTCCTGTTTGGCCAATATATAATCTAAGGCAATATGATCATCAAGCACTGCTCTGGCCAGGGAATTTATTTCCTTTTGTTGGGTGGCTATGGTCAATGCTGTTTTACTGGCAATCATTCACAGGGTAATAGATAAGCTTTGAGATAAATAAAAAGCCAAGAACAAACAAGCAAGTAGACAAAACAAAGTATGCATGGGCAGGAAGCAGGCATTGCTCATCTCTTGTATGCTGCTTTCAGAAAAGCAACTTGACATCTGTCAGTGGCTCACAAGAATATTCAGGCTGTTGGAAGAAATCCACGTCAGGGATGTGCCATGGATAGTCTTGTGATTGATGTTCTTTTTTTTTTGTCTTTAAAAAAATTATTTATTTTAAGCATATTTAAAAAAATATTTATTATAAGTGTGTTATTACTGCAAATCATGATTTTTCTTTATGCTGTTTTCCTAACTTATCGCTCCCCTAACCACTGCGGTATTTCTCTTTCCTTGTGTGGCTTATTTCACTTAACATAATCATCATGTCAAAAGGATATCTGCACACCCATGTTCGCCGCAGCTCTATTTACAATTGCCAAAGTATGGAACCAATCTAAGTGTCCATTGACGGATGACTGGATAAGGGAAATGTGGTGTATATACACCATGACTGATGTTCTTGACTGGCATAGCTCCCAATTCCAGCTGTGTTCTGGTAGATCAGTTGTGAGGGATCATCATATATCTGGGGCTTGAACTTCACCTGAGAGTGGTAGATCCACAGTTTAACCCCTTTCAATATGATAGAAGAGTGAGTTACTAAATCTGGACCTACCCATTGAGGATGCAACTGGTCTTCTGGGTGCTTGTTTTTCCAAGACTTAGTAATACCCAGTTTCCTGGGTGCAGATGATAAAGTGGAACATCTGTGGGAAACACCAATCGGCTGGAAGCAAATTTATGTATAGCTATTAGAGTAATGCCTAAAGACTGGACATATCTTATTGTGTCTAATTCTTTAATTCTCATCATCTTCAGGTCCCCCAGGTCATACTCAGAGTAAAGAAAGGGTCTTCCATATAGCATTTCATAAGGGCTCCACTGGAGCTTGTTTCTAGGGGCTACCCTTATCCTAAGTATTGCAACTGGCAAGTCCTTATTCTAAGTCAGGTTAGTTTCTTGGCAAATCTTTGCTAGAATCTTTTTCAAAGTATTACTCAGCATTAAATTAAAACATTATTCTGTTTCTTCTGTCACCTGTGGCCACCAGGAGACATGTAACTTCCAACAAATGCCCAGTGCTCTAGACATCTCCCGAGTAACTTTTGTTATAAATGCTCCTCCATTGTCACTTTTAATTGCTACAGATAGCCCAAACCTAGGGATTCTTTTAGTAATGCTTTAACTACTTCAGAGGCCTTTTCTGACTGACATGGAAAGACCTCTACCCACCTAGTGGAAGTATCCACAAACAGTAATAAACATCTGAAGTTTCCAGTGGCTCACAGCATCATGGTAAAGTCTCTCTGCCAATCTTCTCCAGTATCAGCTTCTCTGGTCTGGACCCCTTTGATGATCAGTGTTGACCACATCTCAGGATCATTCTTTGCACAAATCATGCATGTCTGTATTACCTTTTGGTTGCTCCTATGTGTGTTGTGTCCTATGATATACTTTTGAATCCAATGGAGATATGCGACTCTTCATAGTGGGTATTTTGATGAATATGACTAATTACTTCCTCCATAAGATGTTCTGGGATAAGTATAATTTCTTGTCTGTTATAAATCCATCCTTTCTTACTATATTTGTATTTCACATCTTGGTAATACTCAGGTCCCCAGTGAAACCTCCATTTTTTTTGGCTCTCTCCAGATCCTCTGGGGAATATTTCAAATGGCTTTTTGTCAAGTCAATATCTGAAACCAGAGCCATCAGCTCGGATGAAGGGGTTTTTGTTCAGGCTGCTAGCTTTGCGGCTGATCTGCCCAATTGTTTCTCTGTGCAACCAGGACATCTGTTTTCTGATGTCTGGAGTGGTGGACTATTTCCCACCTCCTTCAGCCCCATGATAGCTTATAGCAAGTCCAAAATTTCTTTAGCATGTTTAATTTTTTCCCCACGTTAAAAGTCCTCTTTCTCTCCATATGGTCCCATGGGTGTGTCTACTGAAAAGGCATATTTAGGGTCTTTGTAAATGGTTATCCTTTTGTTCTTACCTAATGGCGTACTTGGGTGAGGCTATTAGTTCTGTCTTTTGGGCAGAGGTACCAGGGGGAAGGGCTTCTGCCTCTAGGGTCTGTTGATATGTTATCACTCTATATCCCACCTTCCATTGTCCTTGGTCCATGAGGCTGTTTCCATCAGTAAACATTTCTAAATCTGGATCCTTCAGTGGGAGATCTGTCAAATCAGTCTGACTGGAATAAACTTGCTCAATTATTTGTATACAGTTATCTACAGGTTCGTATATATTAGTGGGAAGCAAAGTGGCAGAGTTTAAGGTGGAGACTGCTTTCAAAGGTACATTGGGATTGTCCAGCAAGATAGCCTAATATTTGCCCAATCTTCCAGATATAAGCCAATATCTCCCTTTCTGTTCTAAGAAGGAAAGAACACAATGAGGGGCGTGCACCATGGTGGGCTGTCCTATGGTAAATTTTTCTACTTCTTGTAGAAGGTCACAAGTGGCAGACACTGCTCTTAAACAAACTGGACATCCTTCAGTCAAAATGTATAATTGCTTTGAAAATAAGCCACAGGCCTCCTAGTACTGCCCAGATTTTGAGTTAATGCTCCCAGACTAATCCCTTATCTTTCATGAACAAACAAATCAAAAGATTTCCTGATATCAGGGATTCCCATGGTGGGGGCACTCAGCAGTTTTTCTTTAATAGTCACCTGCTGGAATTCCCCAGTCCAACCAAGAGGCTCATTATTCTCTTCCCTTAAGGGTTTCATAATAATGCTTGTCTGTGAGTCCAAAGTTGGAGATAGCGATGCCATGAGAACCTGCCATACCTAGGAACCCCCATATTTGTCTCCTAGTGGTGGGCACTGCCACCCTACCCAAGGCTTCTCTCCTATGAGGGAGCAAATTTCTTTGCCCTTGGGAAAGTTTGAAGCCCAAATATTTAATTGAAGGCTGACAAACCTGTGCCTTTTTCTGGGAAACTTTGTAACTTCACTCTGCTAAAAAGTTTAAACCAGAATGGAGTTCTGATCTGAGGCTTCCTTAGTCTTGCTGGCAATCAAGATGTCATCTATATACTGGAGCAAAGCCCGTTCTCTAGTTGAAGTTCCCTCGAGCCTTTGGACACAACTTGCCCCCAAAGAGTGGGAGAGTTCTTGAATCCCTGGGGGGAACAGTCCAATAATACTGTTGTTTACTCTTTGAATCTGGATCTAAACAAATCTTGAGACTTGGGATTTAAGGGGATGCAAAGGAATGCATCTTAAACTAACAAAAATTTCCAGATGAGTAGTAAGTAAAGTGTATTGGTTTGGAACCACTGGGTAAATGGTTTCCACAATCTGGTTAATTGCTCTTATATCTTGTACAGAGTGATACTGTTTAGTACCTGGATTTTGAACAGGTATGATGGTAGTATTATAAAGCAAATTGCAAGGATGAATAAGCTGATATTCAAGGAACATCATTATATGGGTTGGATCTACTTTCTGGCATGTCTCTCAGTGAGTACTTCCTTAAGTTAGGAATCTTGGATCCAGGGGTAGCCTCACTTAAATGGGTTTGGTACTCTTTGCCCTTCCTGGCTTCCCATCTGCCCATGCCTCTGGGTTTATCTTTTGTAGAACTTCTGGAATAGTCACTGGTCCAGCAGTGCTGCTGACAGTGCACATGCTTATTTGAGTGGTACCTTAATATCCACTTACACAGGAGTGAGTCACCCTGGCATTTAATTTGGTTAACAAATCTCCTCCCAACAAAGGAATTGGACACTCTGGCATATACAAAAAGCTATATTTTAAGTGCATTTTTCCCATTTGATAGTTCAAATGTTGAAAGGGCCTTTTCATAGCTTCCCAGAAACTGGAGTCACAATCATTGTCTCGGGAGCATTTGGACAGCCAGGTATTTAAGACTGAATACATGGCTTCAGTATCAATTGAAAAACCAAGAAACCAGTTTGCCACTGTCATAGTTACCTGGGTCTCTGTCTGGGAAATTCTAATGGAGTCAGCGGGATCCAAGGGAGCCCCTGTGTGCTGTAATTTTGGTCATTCTTAGTGAGTCCAGGCATCTGGTGTGCTGCCCACTGTTTTCCTTCCTCAACTACCATGTTTAAGTTGGGGCACTCCCTTTTCCAATGGCTTTGATGATTGCAGTATACACATTGGTGGGGCCCAACTGTAGGATGTCCCTTCCAGGTGGGGTCCTGTATCTTGGGTGTTCTTACCTTAGGCTGGGCTCCTTTAGGTGCTGGGGTGTGTCTAGACGCATCTTGAGCCAAGGTGGTGGCCGGCAGTGTGACTTGTTGCTTCATTTTCTGTTGTTTCTTGTTTTCCTATTCCTGGTCTCTCCCACTGAATACCTTAAAAGTAATCTCAACCAGTTGAAATAGAGGAATTCCCAAAGAACCATAAATTCTCTGAGTTTTTTCCTGAATATCAGGAGCACTCCAGCCAATAAAAGTCATATTGGCCGTTTTTGAATTTTCTGGGGTTTCTGGGTCAATGTTATACATTGGTGGAAAGCCTTAAAAATTCTTTCTAAAAACTCAGAGGGATTCTCTTTGGGTCTCCGTCTAACCTCTTGGATTTTATTGAGACTTCTCTTTTTCAGGACCCCTTTGCATAACCCAGCAAGGGTGAAATTGCAATAATGTTCAAGCTTGGCCCTATCTCCATCATTAATATTCCAGCCAGGGTCTGCAGTCAGTATGGCTGTGGCAGCTGCTGCCCTCAATAAATTGCCAGGGGTTTCCACATGCAGCCTAGCTGCCTCCTCTCTAGCTTCTTCTAAAGCCATTCTGCATTCTTCAGAATCGAGGAGGGTATTCAATGAACTTTGTACATCTGCCCAAGTTGAATTATTGGTTGCAAAAATTGAGGAAAACAAATTTTCTATCTTTTTAGGATCATTCTTATAGGTGGACATGTTGCTTTTCCAATTAAATAGGTCTGAAGTTGAAAAAGGTGTATGGACTCAAATCAGTTGTGCTGGTTATCCTTGGGCATCTAGTCCTCTTGTGGGCACTTGCCTCAAGGTAAATTGCCTTGTCTGGATTTGGGAGGTTCCCTGGCTGAATTGCATACCCAGCTTGATGTGGGAGGGGGAGGCCATTCCTTTTCCACCCTATTCTGATGGGACCTGGGGGCCTGAACTGGCTGATCGTGGCCCCTCCAATGGAAACAAACAAACAAACAAACAAAAAACACCTTAGTCACATAACTCATGACTTCTATGCCAGAGGTGTTATCTTAAAGGGCAGATAAGAAGAAAAAAAAATGAGAGGCTAATTATGAAAATTTAGTGGAAGAATGAGCAATTTAAACAGGGAATAAACTTTAACTGAAAAGCCATGGTTGCACCACCTCCTCATCACCCAGTTGAAAAGGGCAACATGAGGTGCTCTTCACACATCCCAAACAGGCAAGCTTTGGAGCATGGGAGTACAGGTGTCCTGATTCACAGGCAATGCTCTCTGGGCTTGACAAAGCTCTGTGTTCTCAGTACAGGTCCTCTGGAGCCAAGATCTGGCTGGCTTTATGGACTGAAGAGTCTCCAACTCTTCCAGCATGATGAGGGCCTGGTCCAGAAGCTACAAGCTCATAGGCCAGCAGGGTCCCAGCAAGCCACACATATATGGAAATGAGCTCTTTATAAGAAAATAGGGGTCACGATAGAGAGTGATGCAGGGAGATCTCACCCCTACTAAAGCAGGGGTCCTCTACTTAGCACTGGTAGATTTTTGCATACATAATCCACTATTGGTAATCTTTTATGGTCAGTTTTAATAAACAAATAAAAAAGCAAAGCAAAAAAAAAAAAAAAAAAACCTGGGGGGACTGGTTGGTGACTCCATTAGGCCAGCAAGAGGTCTCTGACGAAGACATTCCAGAAGAACCTGAGGGCAATAATGTGTCTTGGGGGATTAAAAAAAAAAAAAAAAAAAAAAAAACCTGTGGGGACTGGTTGATGACTCCATTAGGCCAGCAAGAGGTCTCTGACGAAGACATTCCAGAAGAACCTGAGGGCAATAATGTGTCTTGGGGGATTAAAAAAAAAAAAAAAAAAAAAAAAAAAAAGAAAAAGAAAGGAAATACAGGAGGGACTGAGTATGGGGAGATGAGAGAAATAGTAGGAAGGAACGAGAAAAGGAAGAGAGGGAGAAAAGTGAAAGGGAAGAAAGACCCTTGAAGATTCCCTTGTTGCCACAAAGGTAGGTTCACATTATTTGCTTGATAATCAAGATTAGGAATAGGCCCCCAAACACCTTCTCCTTATTGCTCATCTTTCCGGTGCACATGCACTGACCTGCCCCCATGTCCACGAGTGCTGACTTCCTCTGCACACAGGCATGTGCTTTTCCTTGTCCTGTTCATTCCCTCCCCTTTCTCAGGCTCACGGACATATTACCAGGCAAATAGGAAATGCTGTTAAATGCTGTTTTATGAGGGACAACAAATGAGTGAGAAAGTGGAGGGAAGAGTTTAAGAAGAGATAGAAAAAAAGAAAAAGGATGCCCGAGATTAGGGAGGAGCTGTGGAAGAAACATCAATTTAAAAGTCCTGCAAATGAAGCAAAGCTTTTAATAAAACACCCCAAACACCTGGAAGACCTTCTGCCTACTCACCTGGTTTCTGGGCCACACTCAAGTTTCCCACCAGAGTGTGCTCATGGTTTCTCAGTGTGAGTGCTGTCCACAGATGATAAGACACAAAACTGGAGGTTTGGACTGTGGCTCCAGAATGCTGTACCATATACAAAGTAGAAAACCCTCTCCCCAGATTTGTCCAACCTTTCTTGCTAAAACATGAACCCAGTTAAAGCATCCACCTGGAGGGTCAACATGTGATTTTATCTCCTTTCATCCTCACCAATATTCTGAGGCAGATTATAAAAATAGCACTGCAGTATCCCATAGGTTTTGATAAGTTGTCCTTATATTTTCATTTGTTTCAAGGAATTTTTTGATTTCCTGCCTTATTTCTTCTTTGACCCACTGGTCAGTCAGGAGCATGCTGTTTAATTTCCATGGATTTGTATGGTTTTCTACTGTATATTGTTGTCCCTGCCAAAACTGTGACAGTGTAAAGAAGGTGGAGAATCCTATTATGATAATTGAAAGGTGTGGCCTTGAAGAGGTGATTAGATTGGAGGACCATGCCTTAATGAATGAATTAATAATAGTGGTTGGGGCATGGTTCTGAGGGCTTTAAAATGAGAGTGACTGAAGAGGTTAGTCTCTCTCTCTCTCTCTGCTCCACCATTTCTGCCATGTGAGACCCCCGGGTCACTGTTGCCACCACCAAGACCCTCACCAGATGTGTTCCCTGCACTGTAGACTTCCTAATCTTCAAAAACTGTAAGCAATAAATTTCATTTTCTTTATAAATCACCCAGTTCCAGGAATTTTGTTATAAGCAACAGATACGGACTAATATATTTCCATAGTTTTGTTTGTTGTTAATTTCTAATTTTACTCTATTGTGATCTGAAAACATACTTGATATGATTTCAATCTTTTTAAATTTGTTGAGGCAATTTGTGACTTAACGTGTGGTCTATCCTAGAGAGTGATCTGTGTGCTGATGAGAAGAATGTATATTCTGTCATTGTTGGATGAAATGTTCTGTACGTCTGTCAAGTCCATTTGGTCTAATGTGCTGTTTAAATCCAATTATTTCTCTGCTGATTCTTTGTCTAGATGGTCTGTCCAGTGCTGAGAGCAGTGTGTTAAAGTCCCCAACTATTACTATGTTAAGGTCTATCTCTCCCCTTAGATCCAATAACAATTGCTTTACATATCTGGATGCTCCAATGTTGGGTGCATATGTATTTATGATTGTTATATCTTCTTACTGCATTGATCCATTGTCCTTCTTTGTCTCTTTTCACAGTTCTTGGTTTGAAGTCTATTTTATCTGATATGGGCATGCAAATCTTGCTCATTTTGGTTTCCATTTGCACGCCTGTCTTTTTCCATCCCTTCGCTGTTAGTCTATGTGTGTCTTAATTGGCAAAGTGAGGTTTTGTAGGCAGCATATTGTTGGGTCTAGTTTTTTTAATTCATTCAGCCAGCGTATATCTTGTAAGTGGGGAATTTAGTCCATTTACAGTCAGGGTTGTTACTGAAAGGTATTGCCTTATTCCTGCCATTTTATTAACTTCTCTATGGTTGTTTTATACTTCTTATGTTCCTTTCTTTCCTTTTATTGTTTATTTTTGCTGTTGGGTGCTTTTTTGTACTGATAAAATACATTTTCTTTCTCTTTCTCATTTACATATCTGTCCTACTAGTGTTTTTTATTTTTCATGTATTTATGGTGACATATATCTCTCTTTTGATTCTAGATATAGGACACTCTTAAGGATTTGTTGAAGGGCCAGTCTGTGATGGTGAATTCCTGCAGATTTTGTTTGTCTGGGAAAGATACTATTTCTCCTTCATTTCTGAAGGAAAACTTTGCTGGATGTAGTGTTCCTGGTTAGCAATTTTTTCCTTTTAGCACTTTGAATATCTCATTCCACTCTTTCCTAGACTGTAGGATTTCTGTTGAGAAGACTGCTGTTAGCCAATGGGGATTCCCTTAAAGGCAATTTGATGCTTTTGACTTGCTATTTTGAGAATTATCTTTTTCCTTTGACTTTTGATAATTTGACTACTGTGTGTCTTGGGGAGGTCCTTCTTTTTGGATCTTTGAGTTCCTTGGATCTGAAAGACCATCTCTCTCCCAATATTTGGGATGTTTTCAGCTATTATTTAATTAAATACACTTTCAATGGCTTTCCTTTCCTGTACACCTATAATATGATGTTTGTATGCTTAAGGTTATCAGAAATATCTCACAGGTTTTCTTTGTTTTTTAAAAATTCTTTTTTCTTTTGGTCCAATTGTGTTAATTCAAAAAGCCTATCTTCTAGTTCAGAGATTCTTTCTTCTGCTTGTTATAGCCTGATGTTTATGCTCTCAATTGTATTTTTTATTTCTTTGAATGAATTCTTCAGTTCCAGGATTTCTCCTTGATTTTTTTCATTGTTTTTATCTCTTTGTTGAATTTCTCATACATGCCCTTGAATTTATTTTTGACTTCATCATGATTTCTACCTATTTTTTCATTCATCATTTTGAATTTCCTTAGTATTGCCCTTTGGGATTCCTCCTCAGGTGATTTGTCAACTTCCTGTTGTTTGGGGTCTGGTATTGGAGAATTGTAATCTTCTTTTGGGGGAGTTAAGCTTCCTTGTTTTTTCATACTTCTCATATCTCTTCATTGACATCTGGGAATCTGGTGGTGTAGTCACTTCTTTTAATTCTAGGAGTGGCTTTTGAAGGGTGAGACTTTCCTGTAGAAGTATTTATATTGATAGTTGGATTGGGTGTTTTAAGGTTGGATCTGGATGAGTGTGGCAGTGCAGACTTTGTGCAGTTTCTTCAATTGTATTCAATCTTAGAGTTGTCCATGGGTGCCTTTGTGGCCTAGACAGAGGGGCCCTCTGCAGTTTCTTGTTGGGGTGAGTTTCTTGCTGGGGTATGTGATCTGCTGTCAGTCAGTGGGTAGATGTATATAGTTGCAGCACTTCCTGGTAGGTCTGTAGAGGGCCACTGTCTCAGCTGTTGAGTCCGGAGTAAGCCTATGTAGAAGCTGCAGGACCCAAAGGCTTTCTAGAGGTTGCTATAGGGAAGAAAACCTGCTACCTGATCAGCTGCTGGTTTGAGAGTAGGTGTACACAGCTGTTGCAGGGCCTGGCAGTTCTGAAGGTGGCCACCTGATCAGCTATTGAGCCTGATGCAAGCCTGTAAGGGTGCAGCTGAGGCCAGCTGCTTTGCAGAGGCCTGCCTTGGGATGTCAGAGCCCCTACCTGGTCTGTTGTCAGTCTGGGAGCAGAAACACACTGAGGCAATAGGTCCTGGGAACTCTGTAGAGGGCCACTGTCTCAGCTGCTGAGCCTGGAGCAAGTCTGTGTGAATGATGCAGGACCCAGTGTCTCTGTGGAGTCATGCTGTGGGAAGGGAAAGCTGCTACCCAATCACCGTTGAGCCCAATGCCAGCCTGCAAGGGTGCAGCTGAGCCCAGCAGCACTATAGAGACCTGCCTTGGGGAGGGGCTGCTGCATGAGTTCAGACACTGAGGTCTCAGTCCTTCCATCGGCCCTAGTTTCCAGGCATCTTGCACCATAGTCCCACCTGCCCCTGAGTAAGCATAGCAGAATGGAGGCAGGGCCTCCAGACAAAGGGTCCCAGGCTCACTGAGTCTGGTGCAGGGGTCTCCAAATAACTGGGATTGTGGCCCTGCCCAGCACCAGTGGGTGCATGTGGAGGGTCACAGGAGGAGGCAGGGCTTCTTCTGGGCTAGCTGTGAGCTATTCAGACACCTGTGGGCTCAGCCCCCATGGACTGTGCAAGGTAGGCCGTGAATGTGGGAAACTGCTGCACTCCAGTGGGTTTTCCGCTCAGCCAGTCTGCATGCTCTCCTGGGGGGAGGGATGCCAAGTGAGTTCAGATGCTGGGGTCTTGGTCACTCTGTCTCTTCTAGGTTCTAGGCAGCCTGTACCCCTACCCCACTGGCACCCAAGTGAGCATTGTAGAATACAGGCAGGACCTCCAGACAAAGGGACTTAGGCTGGCTGGGTCCAGCTCAGGGGTCTAGGCTTCAAGTAGTTGGGATTGTGGTACTGCCAGCACCTGTGTGAGCATGTGGAGGGTCCTGGTGGGAGATGGAGCCACTGCTGGGTTAGCTGTGGGCCATCCAGGTACTTGTGGGTTCAGCTCCTACAGGCTGTGCAAGGCAGGCTGCAAATATGGGGAACCTCTGCATTTTAGCCGATTTCCCACTCAGCAGGTCTGCCTGCCTGCGTGGGGGAGAGAAGGTGCTGAATGAGTTCAGATGTGGGCCCCCAAAAGACTGGGGGAACTCCCCCAAGGTGGGATCACTGGCATTTGTGGTCACAGTGGGAATAGCTGGCATATTTTCTAGTTACTCTTCTCTCTGCCTGATTCTGGGCTGGTCCCCGTGGTGGGGCTGAGGCTGGATGCCCTGCTCTGCTTGCTGTGGTGCTGTTCCCTTCTTCCATGCTTCACAAGAATCTTATCACTTTCCTGGTGTTCTGCACCGTGTCTCCTCAGGTTCCAGTCAAATACATTTGTTTTTCTGTTGTTTTGGTCTCTTTTTATGGGGAAGGGACTAGTGCCCGACCTCTCTAGAAGCCCATTTTGGAAAAAAAAAAAAATTCTGTACATTTTAAAAATCACTTTTCCCTGTGTTTTATTTTAGATATTTTCTATTGCTACGTCTTCAAGTTCGTTGGTCTTTCCACTCCCGCATTATCTAACATGCCATCAATTCCATCAGTGTATGTTTCTTCTTAGACATTTTAATTTTCATCTTTAGAAGCCTGATTTTTAAAATACCTTCCATTCTTCAATTTAACTCATTCAATTTTTTATTTAGTGTTTGCAAATTGACTACACTTCTGTTTTTAGAAAACAGTCTGATGATTGTCTGATGATTCTTACATCTTCGGTAGTTCTGAGTTGGTTTAAATTGATTGATTTCTCTTTTCAAAATGGGCCAGATTTTCCTATATCTTTCCAGTTTTTTTCTTTTTTCCTTTTTGTCTTTTTTTCTTGACCAGTAATGGGATCGCAACCCTCGGTGTCGTGCCCGTACCACGACCGGCAACGGGATTGCAACCCTTGGTGTCGCGCCTGCACCGTGCTCAACCAGTGAGCGGACTGGTCTCTATATGGGATCCGAACCCTCGGCGGGAGCGCCGCCACGCTCCCAAGCACCGCACTCTACTGAGTGCACCACCGGGCTGGCCCTCCAGTTTTTTTCTTGAAAATATTTGGCTGAATGTCAAACATTGTGAATTTTACGTTTCTGGTGCTGTATATTTTTGTATTTCTTCAAATATTCTTGAGCTTTGCTTTGGAATTCATTAGATTACTTGGAAACAATGTTAGTCTTTTGGGACTTACCTTCAATATTTAGGTAAGACCTTTAGTATTTGAAGTGCTCAGTCTAGCATCAATTATTCCCCACTCTTGGCTAGATCCTTTAGAGTGTCCTATCCAATTCCCTGTAAATTATGAATTTTTTCCATCTGGTTAGTAGAAACAGGCACTGCTCTTAGCCCTGTGTGAATTCCAGGCACTGTTTTCTTTAACCCTTTTAGGTGGTTCTTTCCTGGGCCTATGGTATTTTTTACGCATTGATGAGTTTATAAATATTCTGCTGAGGACTCAAAGAGAACCCTCTGTGGATTTCTATGGTTCTCTGTGCAGCCCTCTCATCCCTGGTACCCTCCTCTAACCACTTAGGCCTCTCTCCTCTCAGTTGCGTCTCTTCAACTCTGGGTACTGCTGGGCTCTGCCTGGGTTCACTCCCTGAGACATGACCCTGAAGCTCTGTGACGACTCCAGATAGGGGCAGTTGTAGGGCTCGCTTCTGTGTTTTTTTTTTTTTTCCTTTTTGTCTTTTTTACTGACCGGTAACGGGATCGCAACCCTCTGTGTCACGCCCGTACCGGGGACCGGCAACGGGATCGCAACCCTCGGTGTTGCGCCTGCACCGTGCTCAGCCAGTGAGTGGGAACCGGTCTCCACATGGGATCCGAACCCTCAGCGGGAGCGCCGCCGCGCTCCCAAGCGGCGCACTCTCCAGTGCGCCACCGGGCCGGCCCACTTCTGTGTTTTTTAAAAAAATTTTATTTATTTTTATTTTTTAGTGATTGCTGTCTGATGTCCAGTTGTTGTTTCAGATATTTTTTGTTTGTTTTTTGTTTTTTAGTTGTCTTAGGTGGAAAGGTAAATCTAATCCTTGTTAATCTTGACTTAAAGTGGAAGTCCTTCTTGCTTGCATCTTAACACAGCTTATTCTTCAGAAAGATTGCAGATTACTCTATAAACTCCATTTCCTCTAATTCTTTCTTAATATTTTGGCAAGTCAAAAGCTCCACATGCTGGTCATTGCTTTCTTTGGAATGTATTTCGCTCCTTTGGTATTATCCCCAAATGTCTCTTTTCTCTTCTGTGTTCTCTTAGCCCCATGCTCGGTGGTGTATGGTAATTTTCACACTGTTTTAGGGGGTCTGTTATCTTCAGTGAGTTGTGACCCATCAACTCCTTCAGGGCACAGACTGTGTCTTAGTCATCTCTATAATTGTCCCTTCCATTTACTAAAGGAATGGGTTTTAGTAAATATTTTTTGAATAAATGAATGGAAAGGAACTCATAAATCATAGCTATAAGACACTGGCCAGTGCTTGAGAGGACATTTTAGAGTAATACTGTGTCCCTCTGGGTGCATCCTGACACCAAGTCAGGTTAGACATACAGGTGATTTTGAGGAAAATATCCGTGAAGGATAAAGGAGGAGGGGCCAGGAGCAGGTGAGGAGAGACTTCTTACCATGATGCCATCAACACCTATAAAAACAGAGTGGGCAGGATGAATTGGATAGAAAGAGCTACTGATTGGAATGCAGCTCTGAGAGAGTCTGGGCTGGGCTGATGGGGAGTTCCCAAAGCAAATGGAGCCTGTTAGAGGAGACTTGCATCAGAGAGAAATGGCCCAGTGTCAGCACCCCACTGTGTTCAGTCATTGGTCAGAGCAGCCCAGGAGGAGCAAGGCCCAGCCCTGTGCTATGGCACATCCAGAGATACTGCACCTGCAGCTGCAGGTCACCTGGACTCCCTGCAGGGGGTGTTCTGGAGATCTGTGTGCTGTCAATCTACGGCTCCCATACAAGAGGAGGATGGTTAGTTGTTGTGCTGATTCAAATGTGTGCTGTCCCCTCTGCTGACTCTCGTGAGAGAATCCTGTCACCAGCCAGTGCTGACCTGGAGCTGGTCTACGGCTGCCTCCAGCTTAGACTGCAGCTTTCTCCCTGATCCTGATGGGCCAGGGCACAGAGCGTCTTTGCTTATCTGAGAATCTCTTTATGAGTCTCCTGCTTTGAGTGCTGGCAGATGTAATTTGTTGCCTTTATTATCTTGTAAAGATGTTAATCTCCCAACTACAGCCAGGGGTTGCTTCTGTGATTGATTTTGCTTCACCACTTGACATGTCGAAGAACTTGCAGAATCTCCGTGCCACACTTGCAAGGTCCCCACATTCCTCATCTGTCACAGAGAAAGTGAAGGGGATAAAACTGCAGGCAGTACCTTGTCACACCCCTGCCAGAGGCATTCCTCATGCCCCATGGGAGAGCAGCTGGATGCTCCAACACCCTATGTTTGAGTTTTACAGAAACTCCTGGGGTCTGTGGGACCCTCACTAAACTGGTGCGATTAGGTTGGGCTCTGCCCCCAATACACCCAGATCTGACCCAAAATGTTCATGGAAAACACAGAGTGAATGGGATGTGGAGGATAGAGTCTGGGCTTTGCAAAGCACGTCTTCCCTTGTACTGTGGCCCTCGCCAGCTCTGTTGTCCCTGTGTCCATGCTTCACTCTCATAGGTCCACAGTTCCCAGGTGGACAAAGGCTAGTTCTAGAGACCTGGTCTCCTAGTGAGTGGATCCCTGGAGGGGGGCATCAGTGTGGCTGCCTTCAAAACCATGCTGGTGAGAGCTGTGTTCCACTCGCCTCCTCTGCCAGTGGCTGAGCAAGGTCAATGGGGACTACAGAGCAAATGCAGTCACACCCGTACAGAGAGCTACAGATGCACACAAAATCTCAAAACGACAATCATGAAGACATTTGAATTAGAGGCTTAGAGTAAATATCAAAGCGTGTACTTGTTTCCTACTGCTGCAGTAACAAATTACCACAAACTTACTGGCTTAAAACAACACCCATTTAGGGCCGGCCCGTGGCTCACTTGGGAGAGTGTGGTGCTGATAGCACCAAGGCCACGGGTTCGGATCCCTATATAGGGATGGCCGGTTGGCTCACTTGGGAGAGTGTGGAGCTGACAACTCCAAGTCAAGGGTTAAGATCCTCTTACCAGTCATCTTTTAAAAAACAAACAAACAAAAAACCCCACCCACTTATTATCTCACAGTCTGCGGGTGCCTGGCAGAGTTTCTCAGGCTGAACTCCAGGTGTCAGCAGGGCTGTGCTTCTTTTTGGGGGCTCTGGAGATGGATCTGCCTCCAGGCTCATGCAGGTTGGCAGCGCTTAGTTCCCTGTGGTTGTAGAATTAAGTCCCCATTTCCTTGCTGGCTATCAGCTGAGGGTGGTTTTCAGTGTCTAGATGCCACCTGCATTCTTTGGTTCGTGGCCCTTTTCCTCCAGGTTCAAAGCTGGCAATGGTGGTCAAGTCGTCACATTTCAAATCTCTCTCACTTTTACCTTAATTCCCCTGCCTCTTCTAGAGGGTTGGAGACAGTTAAGGGCTTGTAAGGCCCTTGTAAAGGCTCAGGATTAGTTTAGGTGTACCCAGAAAATCCAGGTTGATCTCCTGATTTTAAGGTCCATTACCTGAATCACATCTGCAAAGCTCCCTTTGCCATGCCCTGTAGCACATTCATGCATTCTGGGGATTAGGGTGTGGGCATCTTTGGGGGAAGGTCATTATTCTGCCTACCACAAAGAGGATTAAAAAAAGAGAGATGAAAGCATTTCTTCCCTGGAAAATAAAAACAGGGTATTGGAGGGAAGTGTTAGAAATGAGAAGAGTGTTCCTGGTAGTGAATATGACATATGGATTTAGCAACAGAATTTAAACAGGAATATCATTCTAGTACATTTGACTTGAAGACAATGCTTTGGAATAACTAAATAATTCAGTCCTACCTGTTCTGTCTACTGAACACTGGGATGTAAATAAAGTATTAATTGCTTTTAGATATCGAAAAGTAGATGACTCCAATAAGTGCTAGCACTGAGATTCTCCAAATGATAAATAGTCCTGAGGCTTTTCTGCATTACATCCACCTGCCTCAAATTGGAAGGGCTTGTACAGAAATGTTCAATGTTAGCAGGAGTTGAAGCCAATGCACACAAGCATAGTAGAGCTGGAGGATTTGATCTGGGTAATCTCATTTCATGTTGACATTTTCCAGGGTTCAATCCATATTTGGCCCTGTGGAGTCTTTGTCAGGGGAAAGCCACACAAACCTGGGTCAAATCTAGGCCCTACAGTTTATGGTTATGTCATCAGGGGACATTCCTTAGCCTGCCTGGGAATGTTTTCCCAGCTGTAAAAAGGGGGTTTTAGTTCTAAAATATTATTCTAAGTCCCCAATAAATGACAGTATAAATTGTTGATGAATGTCTTCGATGTTGCATATTTTCCAGTTTTTTCTCCTGATGTGGTCCAAACTTGCAGGTAGCAGGAGAGAAGTTAATTTGCCATCCCCAATTCATATAATGAGTCCCTTAAGAGTAAAGAATCATCAGAGATGAAGAGAACGGCGAAGGCCTGTCAGGTAGGAAGGACCGAAGGATGTGGGGTCTAATCTGGAGAAGAGAAGACCTGGAGACTCCTGGGTTGAACCACGTGAAATTGATATTCAATCATTTCAAGCTAAAAAATGGCAATTTTGTAATCTTCAACATAACACATGAAAACTTTTCAATCATCCCACAGTCTGTCACGGGAAATATAAACTGAATCAGCCTGTATGGGAACAAAACAAAGATCTGTCAATTAGTGTAGATTCACTTGGAAACATATGAAGTAAGGAGGATTTTAGTATAGTTAAACTGTCTAAAGATGGAATGAGCTTTTATTAGAAATAACTTCCTAGGGCCAGCCCGGTGGCGCACTCCGTAGAGTGCAGCGCTTGGGAGTGTGGCGGCGCTCCTGCCAAGGGTTCGGATCCCATATAGAGACTGGTCCACTCACTGGTTGAGCGCGGTGTGGGCGCGACACCGAGGGTTGCAATCCCGTTACCGGTCACGAAAAAAGACAAAAAGGAAAAAAAAAAAAAAAGAAAGAAATAACTTCCTATCAGTGCAGATGTTCAAGAATAGTCTGGACCCCCCACAAGTTAACTCAATCCTCAAATATCAATTTTTACTCTACAAAGTTTATAGTTCCCTCAAACCCTGAGATTTTGAGTTTTAGACCTGAGTAGTCTAAACAATAATTATTTAACATTCAAATTCAGTGGATGTGATATGTAATTTTTTTTTTCCTTTTTTTTTGTCTTTTTTACTGACCGGTAATGGGATCGCAACCCTCGGTGTTGCGCCTGCACTGCGCTCAACCAGTGAGTGGGAACCGGTCTCCACGTGGGATCCGAACCCTCGGCAGGAGCGCCGCCACGCTCCCAAGCGGCGCACTCTCCAGTGCGCCACCGGGCCGGCCCGTGATATGTAATTTTTAATTGTTATTAATTAGTAGAATGTGGACGGTTAATTAAATATGTGATTTACTTGGTTAATATTTATTCTTCATCTATTTCCAAAATAGCTGAGGGAGATTAACCCAAAATAAGAAAATAAAGTTGAACACATTAAGGAAGGTATAATTCATAACCATTTTGCATTGCCTAAAAATGTATCTCATAATTATTTAAATTATAAAAGTAATTATACTGACCCCTGACATTGAAAGTACATTGAATTCCTTTGTTGTTAGTTTACTTTTTAAAAAAATCTTTTTATTTTTACGATGATTTCTCTTATTAAGATATTCAGAAGCAGCGTCATTTTCCAAAATTCCTAATTAGAATCATATATGTGCCTGGTTTGTAGTCTGTTCTAATTTATTGAAGAATACTTTAATAGAGTTCACTGTAGTTTTGTAACAGAATCACATGAATGACTACTAATAAGGATAAAAAGTAAATATTTAAAAACCTTTTGGCAATAAATGGGTTTTGATTTTGATTTCTCATTAATTTTTTTATTAATTTATGCAATAACTTTTAATTTCTTTTAAGTGCCATACTCTACAGCACATACAGGTGAGTAAAGCCAAGTAAAGCCTGAGTGGTTTATGATCTTTCTCCCACTGGCAATTGATCCTATTAAAATCTAAATTCCTAGATTCAGTGGTTGGTGGTTTTATCAAACACTTAATCCTAGATCAGATTTGGATAATCTGTGAGTATTGAGAAGTGTAAATATGTGGATTAGCTTTTTATTTTTCTTACAAAGTAAACTTCAAGTTCCGTATGGTTCGAATCAGCAGGATCTAAAGAGGATAATGATGTTAGAACATGAACATCCACCCAAAACAAAGCAAAATAAACCCTTTGGAGAATCCCTAGAGCACAAAGCAGCACAAATAAAGTGAAAACGAAATCAAAAGGAGCCATAGCAAAAGAGAATCAGCCTTCTTTCCCCTTCTGGGCTGAAGTGCAGCCTGGGAGGGGAGGTTTGGCAGGAAGGGAGGACAGGTCAGTTACACTTCAGCGAGTTTCCTGCGTCCTCCCAGGCCTGGGTCCCTTCTGCACACCTGCTGGGCAGGTAACCAGGATGATGTCACTGCCCCAAGAGGCTCCCTGCAGCCCCGCCCCCTCCCTTCCAGCCTCTGCACAGGAGCCCCCAGATAGAGACCTCCAGCCCAGGCACCCAGGGCATTGCAGCAGCAAAGGTCTCAGGATTCCAGCCTTTGGATCAACAGCCCTCAGGTGGCTGTCAGCCAGAGCTGGACCCTGGACAGAAGAGCCTCTCAGGGAACCTAAAGAGCTCCTGCACCCAGAGGTCTGATTCCCATAGACAGGGAGCAGGTGGCTTTGGCTTCTTTTCAAACTCTCAGGCAAAGCTCCCCCAGGGTGAGTTCTGTTATTGGTGTTTTTTTTTTTTTTTTTCCTTTTAACCAAGCAAGAGAAAGAAAAAAAATCATTAAGTTAAGACATGAATACAGGTTAAGAGAACAGACTATTATTCTTGGCTCTCTCTAGGGTCTCTTGTTCATTTCCCCGTTGAAACTGAAAAATCAGGTCAGGAGAGAAACAATATATAAAACGGGAGGTACCTGGCAGCAGCTCAAGGTGCTTACATATCACATTAGATTAAAAGGAGGAATTTGTGTCTTCCCTGGAGGCTTTTATCATACATCATCCTTATGATGGTTTTCTTTTGCGATAAGAAAGATGATAATAATGTTTTTAAAAAGACCTTGTGTGATTTAAAACCCCAGGAGGGAGAGTATTCAATTTACCCCAGCTTTGTAGATGAAAAGAAGGTGGTTGATAAACATCTCAAGAGAAGGAGCTAAGAACTTTTGCATTTTTGTTTTTGTTCTCTCTCTTTCTCCCCCAAGTTTGACAGAATTACTTCAGGAGGCCAATTGGATTTGACAACCTTCTTCCACAAAAAGAGAGAGTATCCAACAGATTAGTGCAACTTAGTCATTGATATTTGAAAACTATTCAGATTGAGGAAAACCAGACCCAGATTTTAGCATTTTAGTTTTTACCTAATGATTTGCATCTGCATTTTCTTTTTCAAACTTTTTTTTTCTTTTTCAATTTAATTAAACAAGAATCTGTTGATACCAAGAGTCCCTGGAGTGATGCAAACGTGATTGCAAAAGGGATTCTATTTGCAAACATTTAAAATAAGAAAGCCAGATTAATAAGCAGCCTGAATTTTAAAAAATGAAAAGACCAACAGGGAGAGCAAGTGAAAAAAGGGAGGGAAGGAAGGAGGAAAAGGAAAGAGGAAGGTATATGATGTCATGTCTGTGCCGTTTCCTGACAGTGTTGGACCAGTTTGTCTTTCCCATTCATCCTAGGATTGTGGTTAGAATTGTATGGTTTATTTGTGCATCGAATTCCACTTCTGCCTGTTACTAGCTGTATGATTTTTTAAGCAAGTTATTTAAGCCTCAGTTTTCACCTCTGTAGATTGTTAACCATTGTTCCTACTAAGGCCTGTCATTCTGACTGTCGTGCCAATCACACAACTTCTAGACCCTGTGTTTATTTTTCTAGTATTTCACATTTCAAAGTTAGAAAACATTTGTCTTCCATTCCTAATGATTTATTTTTCACCTTTCCTTTTGCATTACATATTTCAGTGCTGTGCTATTTAGCACCAAAAGAATCAAGCCATTATAACTTCATTGTGGAACTTCATTCTAAAAAAAGTTAGCAGCACTGTGATAGGTAATATGCTTTATTTTATATTCCATTGTGTCTAAAATGAAAAGTTCTACCTCTGTTTTGTTTTTGGTTGAAGTGGCCTGGTGTATCTATGATCATTTCTCTCTCTCTCCCCTTATATCAGCCAAACTATGTTTTTAAACCATGGTGTTTCACTTAGGTGAGTCTTTTATAGACATTTGCATTTTTTCAACCTAATTATTTTTATTTAAGTCTGTCTCATTTGATGTTTTAGGAGTATAAGATCTTTTTAATGCTAAGTCAAGTGTTTGATTCTTTTATAGTTTAGTAGCCTATTAAAATTTAAAAGCATCCTCCCTTTCCTCTCTCCTTCCTTCCTTCCTCAAACACTTGTATGGTACTTACTGTGTACAGGGTTCTAAGTGCTTCACAGATGTCAACTCATTTAATCCTAATCGCAAATATGTGTTGGGGGAAAGTGCTGTTGTCATTTCCATGTTGCAGAGGAGAACACTGAGGTACCAAGAGACGAGTGAACAGAGCTCAAAGGGCTGCACAGAGAACTGGCCCTGAGCAGCGTGGCCCTTAATCGTGACACTCCTCCACAACCAAACACAGATGCCCGGGTCTAGGAGAGAAAGTGCCAGAGTGGACCTGCGGAGGGAGGTGGGGAGTTGATGGCTCTGAGCCATGAAGGTGCCTGGGCCAGAACCAGTCCTGGCCCAGACCTTCTGGGTACAGCCAGGGCTGTGGCAAGAGTTTTATCATAGAATATTATAACTGTAATATTCTAGAAAAAGAAAAATTCTTACTTGGGCAGGACCCAGAAGGCTCCTGGCTACATACATACCCAAGGATCTTGGATTAAGCACCTCTTTGGACTCTGCCCCTACCACTGCTCAGTCCAGGGGACTCCTTCCAGTGGTGATCCTGTTTGTCCTCTGTGTCCCTGACCGTGCTGACAAGTCCCTGTCTTAGACTCTGTGTTCTAGTTTTCCTCATTCTCTGTCTCTAAGTCTAGGTCCTTTGTCTACTGACTTTCATTTTGCCTTGAAAGGGTTTTCACTTGACTGGTCCTTTCCCCCTACCTCCTTTTATTTTCCTAAAACATAAAAAAAAAAAAAAAAGGTCATTATCTTGTTTATATCATGTTTGTTTCTTGCCCCAAATAAAGCAAGAAACAAACTCACTATTATATAAGAATAAACTTTAAATTCTTTAATATGGCATATAGAGCCTTTTCCATGTTAGTCCTATTTTCCCTTCCCTTGCTTTACTTCTACTTAACCTTTCACACAGTGTGATTCATTAATTTTTATTTACTAATCATGATTTGTCAGAAACTGTAAAGCTCCTTGAACACAGTGAGGAAAACAGTGAAAAAACTAGTCTAGTGGATGAACATTCAAGTAACATGTCCAAGTATTTATATTGTGTTGAATTATATGAATATTAAATACTTTAATATAAAATAATTTAATATGAATGCTAAATTAAAATATGCATATTATACTACCTTTTAATTTCAAATATAGCAAATTCATATGGCTCACCTAACACAATTACATTTTATGAAAATGCTATGAAAGTTAAAAGAATGTTTAAGGGTTTTTAGCAGTTCTTAGCAAGGAGGAGTTGATATAACTCAAGACAATATCTATCTTTTATATTTTGCTATATGCAAGAATATATAGTAAATGGTATAGATGTCTCACTCATAAAAACAAAAATAGCATTTTCTAAAATGACACCTGACTATATAACATAGGTCGAAGTTTGTTTAAAGTTCTTGCTTTATGTTGGAGAGGTGGGGGGAGTGTGGGTTTATGGAAATAGCTCTCTGGGATCAAATCAATTAGTTGAATGATTGTATCCATCTATGATGTTCCAGGCAGAATCCTTACTTGCAAACATCAGAAAAATGATTTATGAGTACTTTTTAGAATAGCAGAGTAAGGACTTTCAAAAACTCACTCCTCCATAAAAGCAATAAAAATACTGGCAAAAAAAAAACTGTCAAATTCAAAATTTTCAGAACTCTGAAAACCAAGGTTTGCAACAACCCAAAGTATAAGAGGGTACTTCAAAAAATTTGTGGAAAAATAGAATTAAAAGATAATATAAATGTTCCTGTGAACTTTTTGACTTGTATATTTAAGAAAAATGTCTGAATCTCATCAAGAAGAGAGAAGATTATGGCATTTTAACTTGCCCTATTCCTGGGTCCCTTTCTAAGCTCCATGAGAGCATTTGAAACTGACAGCCTCATAAGCACAGTGGCTGTGAGAATGAGCAGCCTAGCACCTGGGGGAGGGAACAGAACAGGACTGGAACTTCCCAAAGCCACATCTCATGAGAATTGTCAGTATTTGACTTGTCTGGCTCTTCCCTGGAAACCTCCAGCCACAGGGTCATTTGACCAGACTCAGTATTCACACACTGTGAACAACTGTGTGCCTGGGACTTTTGTCAAAAACAATCAGTGGCAATTGCTTAATATTGCATCAGTCTGAGGCAGCATTAACAGGTGGGGCAAAAACTTGGGGGATGAGAGAAACGCAGTGGGCTTCGCAAAGCTTGAACACGTTCCTGAGAATTGAGAAACCACATGCACATGCTGGACTGTATGCATGCTGAGGAAAGAAGACCTAATGTCTAACCTCTGGCTGACCTTGAGGCTCTGGGCTAAGCCAGAAGTTCAAGGTAAGGCATAGCCATGAATTGCCTGCCAGAGGATGAAGAACACGCCGTAGCACGCACATAGTGTCCCCTGACAAACTACTTGGGAGACTTACTGGTTCAAGCTATTTATTTATTTATTTATTTTTCTTCTTCTTCTTTTTTTTTTTTTAAATTTATATGCATGTATCTTTTTTTTTTAAAAAAATTTTTATGTTGTCAATATACAATGTATATGATTATTATGGCCCTTCACCGACACCTCCCACCCTCCTCC